>NC_056732.1:250671076-250761076 GCF_019279795.1 Protopterus annectens
GGACTATCTGTTTACCTTAATGAAGTGCACAAACTTCTCAGATGCATTTGTAAATCTAATTGAGCATTTATACAAAGGAACGTTGGCTTATATTAAGGTAGGAACATATGTTTCACAGAAAATACCCATTCTTAACGGTACAAAACAAGGATGTCCACTTTCTCCACTATTATTCACTTTAGTAATGGAGCCTTGGGCTAATTTGATCAGAAACAGTACTGACATAGAGGGTTTTGAAATAGATGAAAATATGACATCCAAAATTCAACTTTTTGCAGATGATGTTCTAATTACATCAGCAGGATCTAATTCTTCTATGCAGTCTCTATTTGATAAAATGATGAATTTTAAAAAGTATTTCTGGTTTAATATTCAATGAAGAAAAAACTAAAATACTACCTATATATACACGAAAAAATATTCTCATTAGTGATTTTACTGAATATGTACCCAATTCAGGTCAGATAACTTATTTAGGTATAATACTATCTAAAGATATTAAATCTATTATATATAATAATTATAATACCTGTTTTCTTAATATACAAAATCTTTTTAATACCTGGAATAATATGTTTTTACTATGGAGGAGAGACTTACAATTATTAAAATGATAATATTCCCCAAGATTTTATACTTAATACAATCAATAATACTTCCACCTACAAAATAATTATCAAGAAACTGAATACACTAATGTTAAATTTCCTATGGGCACCTAATAGACCTAGGATTGCATTAAAGAAACATACTAATAGCTGGTCTCAAGGGGTATTTCTTTTCCAGACTTTAATTTATATACTATCTCTTCTATTGTAAAAGTTATTACTTTATTAATAGATCAGTCATATGTCACAAAATGGAAAGATTATTGGGAGCTAATTAGTATGCACTTCATGAAAATCTCCTTAACACATACAAATATGATTGTAAATAACTCCATGTTATGGTTACTAAAGGAATTTTGTACTTCACCTATTACACCTAAACATATGGTTTGTTACCCATTAAATATTATTATTAGTTATCGTAACTTTATATTCATGCACCCTAAGTATAGGGAATGGAATTTTATTGTATTCCCTATAATGTATACTCAGGGTATGCTTTTGTCATCTACTTCTGAAGGAACTTATTTAACTATAGATAATGATCTAACGTACTGGTATCAGTTGATATCTTATAATAAAGTTAAAAATCTAGATTTCTTAAAACAAGAATTTGATCTAAGAGAAACTTGCTGGTTAGAGGTTCAGACCTTTAGACAACATCTCATTAATAAAATAGATCTAATGTCTATAACAGTTAAAGAATCTATTCCAACACTGATTGATTACTTGATATTAAATTTACAACATAAAGTTTCTGATAAAGGTAAACTTTCATACATACATAAAATTATCAGACAAGAAACTTTTTACAATGTAGATTCATACTGGAATTATTTCACTTCTATTAATGGGGACCCACCAAATCAACAAGATAAACAATATATATTGGAATCTGCTTATAGAACTACGTCTTCCATTGTCTGGAGACTTTATACATGGACATTTTACATAGATCTTTTATACACCTTTGATGATGAATAAAATAAATAATAAAGATAATTTATGTAAGAGATGTAATGTAGAAATTAATGCTGACTGGGCTCATATGTTTTATGACTGTATAAAATTGAAAGAATACTGGAAGTCAATTAATGAATTTTTGCAGGCTCTTTTTACAGATAATTTCATTATTTCTAAATCTCTTATATTATTCAACACACCTGTACCTCAAAGTGTTAAAAAGGTTAAGCTTCCCTTGTTATGGTCTATTCTAGCAGTGGCTAGGAAAATAATAACTAGAAATTGGATTTCAGATACACCTCCTTCGTTCAATGAATTTAAAAATGTTATGAATATAGTGTGCCATATGGAAATAAACACAATTAGGACAAGAACAAATAGAAAAACATCTTATTATATTGTATGGGATAATTTACAAAATTTGTTAAAAAAATTTTAATTTCAATAGCATGGTATTTTAGTTTAATTAATTGATCTGATTGTAGTGGATGTCTTTGTAAATACTTTAGTTGTTTTGTTGAATATTATAATAATACCTATTTTTAATTACTTGTATAAAATTGTTATATTTCTCTTATATGTTAAAACAATAAACCTGTTTTGAAAAAAAAAAGAAATATGCAGGAGTTCTACCTTGTAATAGACTACCCTGAAGTACTGCGTACCATAGCTTGCACACATATAGAAATTAAGGTACCACCCAGGGAACAAGGTAGGCTTTACATCAACAGAAAGGGCTACCACTCTATCAATTGCCAAGACATGTGTAATGCCAAGGGAATCATCTTGAATGTGTGTGCTGGCAACCCTGGCAGTTACCATGACTCACATACCTGACATGCCTCTCAAATGTACCAGATGTTTGCTAGGTGAGATATCTCACCAGGTCATTTTTTGGGGCATGCAGGCTATGCACTGGAACTATGGCTGATGACACCCATCAGAAATGCACAGACACCCATGGAAGAATGCCAGAAGGCACACGCTGAAACAAGAAATATTATCGAGTGTGCATTTGGGCTGCTGAAGTCATGGTTCTGGTGCCTAGATACATCTGGGGGAGTAATGCATTACAATCTATGGACATGTACAGAAATATTCACAGCATGTGCTATGCTACACAACATCATCCTGAGAAAATGGCTGAAGCAGGATCATCAATGGGAAGGGGCACACATCCCACCATGAATGCCAAGGTCACCACAGCCACAATCAGATGAGGAGTCAGAGGAGGAACCTTCAGCTGATGTGGGTGTAGACAGAAGTAGGCGTGATCAGTATGCCCCTGTCTTAGCTAAGATGCAATGCATAGCACACCCACTCACCACCTAGGGGCCTAAAACCTTCCTCCTATGCACATAAATATAGTAACAGTGATGCTAGGCAACTCACACAACCTTTACCTACTCATGAATTGGCTGAGTACTGCTTGCATCAGACTGAGTCAGCCCTAAACTAAAGCCATGTCAACTGCTTGATTTACAAGACAAGTCTTAAACCTGAAGTTTATTGTGTAATAATTTGAATGAATGGCACATCCTTGTATTTCACTAGTTGGTACTGTAAGCAAGTAAAAGGTGGGAGATTGTTACAGAAATTATCTTAACATGTGACAGCAGAGACTTGTGTGACATTTATGTGTCCATTATTAAGTAGTGGGCTTCATGCGTTATAGATTCACACAGTCATACCTCGCAAAAGTACTAATGATCACTGCATGCCCTCAGTTTAGCACCCTACATTTGTACTGGAAAATCAGTAAAGACAGAAGTTAGAAAGTAATGATACACATTGCAGTTTCTGAATTCACAACCCTTACAAGATCATTCACAATTAAGTTGGGAAATTTTCATCCTATCAAATGTCTAACTTTCCAAGGCCAGTATAAGTCAAAGGTAAAGTTACCAGTTCAAGATCACAAATGCAGATATACTAAGCACAAAGTCAGCTATGCACCTTGAACATCAGACAAAGCTTATTGTATCCCTGAATCCAAAGGATAGAAAACAGGTATATGTTATCATCAAATGCACATGGAGGGAGGGCAAGGAGGCTGACACAAAAGGTCGGTGAGTTTGTGTTAGTAAAAAAGAGAAGGAGGCAGATATTTGGATAAACCAACAAATGGCCACTGAGGCAAAATGAGTTTTAACCAACATGGCTGAACCATGTAACTGTTTTGTGTGTGTGTGTGTGTGTGGGTGTGTGTCTGTGTGTGTGTGTGTGTGTGTGTGTGTGTGTGTGTGTGTGTGTGTGTGTGTGTGTGTGTGTGTGTGTGTGTGTGTGTGTGTGTGTGTAGGGGTCCTCCTGGTAAAATTGGTGTGTGAGTGTCTCCATGAACACAGACAAGCTCTGTGCTGGCTCAATATCTTGGTATGTCAGACAGGTGTGAGACATACATGGTTGAGGTGGCATTTCATCTCTGTCATCCCTGACCATGAGAACAGGTTCTACCAGGAGTTACACTGGCATGTCCAACCCCATGGTCAGATGCACTGTTGCTACCTGAACACGACTGATGTCTGCTGGATGAGCTCCTTTCACAGGGATGCCCAGGACCATAACCCCAGGGCCTGCCACATCTGGGTGTGGGCAGCACACTCACAGATGGAGTAGTGGAAGTACTGATACTATTGGAGCATGATCAGGCATAGCCACATTGACTAACAGCAGGTGATATGTCTGTCCTACCTCCATGAGGATGCTGTCCTCCTCCCAGTAGATGTTTCATCACAGACAATGCTTGTTCCATGAAACACACCCCTTTTTTCATCACAGACACCACTTGTTCCAAGATGTCATTCATCTGGTCCATTGAATTAGCAACATGGTGAAGACAGTCATGCATGTCAGCTTGTGCCACATCTACAACCCTAAGCATTTGTCTGGAGCACCTATGGGAATGTGCTGGTGTCTCCATGACAGCCCTAAACATACACTGAGTGGTGCAGGAAGAAACACCTGGACCAGGTGAAAGTAGGCCTACTTTGAGCACCACTATCAACCTGCTGCATGGCACCTCTTCCACACTTTGGCTATGGCCAGACTCAACAAGTACTGAAGCTACAGTAACCACACTTCTCTGATCAATGGCCTCACCCCCTACTTGTCAAATATCTGTGGCCTCACTGGAATGCGTAGGTATAGGCCTACTGGCTGTATTCTACCGAGCTGCAAGGGATGGATTTATGTCAACCTCAGTGTCAGATTCAACCTCTGCACCCCCTGTCTGTGCCTCAGTTTGACCACCATCATCATCAGAGTCTGCTGATACATTGGCATCAGGTCACAGAGGACCAATCCTTCCACTGTCATGATCACATGTGATAAAAAACAACAAACACAGGAAAAAAAATAATATCTACGCTACTCTAGTCCAATATAGGTTAACAAGCTAACAGTGGTGCCACTATTACAGACAGTACAGCAATGCACACAACAGGCCTGAAATCCAGATGGTCCTGGAAAAAGTTAAGCAAAAGATAAGGGTAACATTATCACAATTAACAGTAACATAGGGGGTAGTACTTGTTCCCTTTTATATGTCTATTAACTATACTTTCAACAAGAATGTAGCTGACAACTCCAACCTAAGCTAACAACTGTAGCAATCTTCAATCCCCCCAAAAAAAGAATTCATGTGACACAGAAGTAACATATTGATTTTAATTGTTTTACTATACATCAGTATTTAACTGTTGAGATACCAAAGCCTACCTGAAAGCTCCTCCTGAGATGTGCTAGCTGTCCCTGAATTTGTTGAACCAACAGGACATACTGTGCTGCACTTGCCTGGGAGCTGTCTGGATCCCTGATATTGGCCAGGAACTCTTCATTCAATGTTAGTGGTGGCTATATAGCAAGTCCTCCCGTGATAGCCATCTGGTCATTGCCCACTGCAGCTGCTCTCCTTCATGCAGATGTAATCGTGTCAGTGGTCCTGTGGTGCACCTGCTCATATGTCCTGCCACTGCCAGCCACAGCATTCACATCATCCACATTCTGGTGCCAAATTTGCATTCTGTGTGCCATATCTCCCCATCCTCTTTCAAGCAGGAAGGTATTGTGCTGCCTAAAGGCATCCACTATGACCTGATTCTCAACATCCATGAAGGCGGGTCTCCAACCATTGACATGTCTGGGTGGCATACTCCTAGGTGTCCTAAAATACAACAGAAGTATAATGCACATAAGTATCACATAACTACAAAATAATTGTTCCCAGATAACACAGAAAATTTAGCCGCTCAGTATTACCCACTGAAGAAATACAAAACAGCTAGAGATGTGAAATACAAGCAACAGGGAGGATGCAAAAAAGGAGAGTAACAAGAGCAACATATACATGTTTGTGCCATAACATAAACTCAGCCTTCCACCTCCCAAAAGAAGAAGCAACTGACATATTTTTCTAGCAAAACATCTTTGAAATTCTAAAGGTGTTATGAAAGGAACTGACCCTGAAACATTTGTACATATTTATCACGGAGCATTCCATTTTCAGGAATTGTTAATCATGTATACCTGGAAAATGGCTTGACAAACATGCACCTAGCATCAATACACTTCTAACTAATGCATACAGATAAAAGTGTAAAAGTCTTTGCTCAGATTTTTCTTAAAAACATTCCAGCATATGCAGTATGTAGCTGACAAAATGCAAGCATACCTTCTGAAGTTCAATAATCGTCTGTGCAGATATATCCTGAAGAAATAGTGTATGTTCAGTCCTCTCCACATAAGCAAGTCTTCTCACCATCAGTTTGCCTAGCTGCATGGTTGTCTTTTTATATGATGTATATTCAGACCTCTTAGCATGGTGAATATGCAAATGAGGAGTGAACTCATTAGAATTGCTGAATCCCAAACACTTGGATCTGTGTAGGAGATGTAAACATAGTGCATGCATTCCCTCAGTATTTTGTTTTAATGAATTGCAACTGTTAATGATTATTGGTTAGGGGATGGAAAGCACAACAGCATTGCAGGCCCCCTTACATTCACTGGGTATGTCATGTTAGATCTACAAAGTGTTAGATGTAAGGTTGGGAATGCAAGTAAGTAGCACACAATTCACAGGTTGTTTTCCTTAACGCCCAATCTGACCTTCATTTGTTGGCAACTGCATATGATATTATTTCCAGCAAATATCCTCACACATTTTAAGGCCAATAATATAAAATGGTTTAAACATTGCAAGTCTCAGATTACTGGTCAGATAACTGAAGAATGACCAACAGGCACAGACAGGCAAGATAAAGCTGTATATTATCAAGCAATAATTATAACAGGCTGTCTGATCACTAAATGCACTACATTCAAAAGTAATAAATGTACAAATAACAGTTGTATGGTTTTGTTATTACCATAGATACTGTTGCAATTGGTTGTGTTCAGAATTAGTTCAGTTCTTTGCTGTAAAGTTGTTGTATGGCAAAGAGAGATAAAGCACTCATTCTGTGTTCTGATTGTACACTGGAGTCAGAGTTCAAATCCAGATCTATGTAGCCATATGTCATGTGAGCCATCATTTTCTTGTGCGTATGTTATACATTGGTTTTCCTAATTCCAACTACTTGTCCCCTTTTTCTTTTTTTCCTTCACCATCTTTGTTTATCTAATTTTTTTTTTTGGAGGGGGGTAGTATTCGGGCAATGTGGCTCCTAGTGCAATGACTAGAATGGAGGAAATGAATGTCAGATTTGGCTGTGCTTATCTTGTTTGTATGAAGTGTGGCAGCGTGCAAATTGGACAACCGGACCATCCAGAAAGCAACAGCCAAAACAGAATCTGGATACATTCAATTAATTATGTTGGGCACTGCACGAACCCATGTGGCTGTGCTTATCTTGTTTGTGTGAAGCGTGGCAGTGTGCACACTGGACAACTGAAGCAGCCAGGAAGCAGAAAGGACCCAGACAGCCAAAAAATAGAAACCAGATACATTCAATTAATTCTGTTGGGCATCATGCAAACCTGCCAAATGGAGTTTTGCAGTGGTTAACACAGAGACCTTAACAATGATTGGTAAAGTAGGGAATATCATGTAAATAGTCCTTTGGCAGCAGGTGTAGGTGTAGGGCTGGAGTGTAGATGGTCCTGGGTTCTAGTACAGGGCGTGCAACCTTTTTTTGTTACTGTTGTGACATTGCAGTTTATATCACTGTACTGAAACATGAACAAGTGTTATTTTAACTGTCTTGTTGCAACAGGTGTAAGTGTAGGGATGCCATACACATCGTCATGGGTTATAATACATTTTATTCCATACACTTTTAATGTTGCTCCACTTACCATTATATTCACTCTCAGTCATAACACTTTAGGTAGTGGAGCTGATAATTATATGTATGAGGGATGCTACACTATTATTGTGTTTTTATTTATTTATTTATTTGTTTATTATGTACGTATTATCAGATTTACTATCAGATGTATGACTGAGGGTATACTGTGTGCCATATTTCTGTAAGTATAATTCTGCTATCTGGACTTGCATGGCTTTTGCATTTGCCTAAGACACATACACAACTGCCTCTATATCCAATAACCTCGTCAGGTCACAGACATACATGTGTAACAGCTCATACTGTCACCTGCATTTATGTATGATGCCTGCTTATGTCTAAGAAGCACTTCTTCTGTGGCAAAGATGGAAAATCAATGTTGTAGAAGCAAATGTTTTGTCCCTTATGCCTAAGTTTGAATCCCACATTATAAAAATCAATTTTCACATTCCTCACTGCTGCTCTCTGCACACCATCATACAAACATGTTGCATGGTTGTGCCCACTCCAGTAAACATAATAAGTGTAACTGGCAAGAAAATATCAGTCTCCATTGCTCTAGATTTGTTGGGAGATAGACATGGCAGGCATTAGTGGTGTAGGTGCCACATTTAGGGTACAGAGGTGGGGTGTCCAGACGTCCAGTATATTCACTGGACTCCTATTGAAGCATCACAGCCATAGACTTCTGTGGGAGGACTATTCTGGCTCCCAGTACACGTCTAAGGCATGGGATAGTTTAGCCTAGGCTATATCCAGTGCCACTCATATCCCATGCACTGGAGAGTAATGTTGGTATCATTTTAGTGACCTACAGAGGAAGAAGAGGGATACACTCAATTGTAGAACTTGAGGAATCTAGGACTGTGGACATCCCAAATCTGTATAAGTATAACTAAAGAGAGTATTTGTAAGATTTAGAAAGCTGAATATAGGCAAGACTGGTATGCATAATGGTCTTCTGTTCTACTCTGTTTTTTCCCCAGCTGCCAGTGATCAGGAGTGCAATGTCCCTTGGGCAAGATTTGGAAGACTGAGGGGAGCAAGCGGTATATACAGCTATGCAGCAGAAGAGAAGTGTTATTGTAGCATTAAAAGTTAAATATAGATTTTTTGGTATTTTATAGAGTTGTATCAAATTGTGCATGCATATCCCAACTGTAAATGCAAGTATACATGCATTAGTTGGTAGCCAAACCAAGTGCAAGAGTCCAATATTAGACTTAATCAGAAGTTGTAGGTTCAAATAGCACAATTCATAGCTACACCATACTGTTATTTCTTCAATAATATTGACATGAAATTAAAACCTCTATACCAGTGGCACAAATGCCCAACTGTATTCTATAATCTGTATAAATGGAACACTCATATGTGCAGTATATGCACATTTCAAGGATTACTTGTGGCAATCTGTATAGTGAGTATCTGTTAGCAAGAAGACTTAAATGTAAAACTTAAGATAATAGAGTTGTATAATTGTATTAATGCATTGTGTCACATGTTATGGTACTAATCTTATCTCTTTCTTTCTCTCACCCTAACCCTTCTCTCTCTTTTTTTATTTTCTTTATTTTTATTTTATTTTTAAAAAACATATACTTTATTTTATTTTATGTTTTGTATATTTATTATTTTGTTTCTATGTTATTTTATTTTATTGTTAAACATTTTTTATTTTTATTTACTTAATTTTATCTTTTATTTTATTTTCTATTTTATTATGTGTCATTAAAATGTGTCCATGTCATCCACGTGTACCACACCACTAAATGCTCCACAGCACAGGAAGTTAGGCCAGCCCCAATGGATCAGCCTGCCCCTGCTCCACTGGCAGCAGCACTGATGCCCAGCATGTCTGGGAGTCAACCTGGCAGCACTAACTCTGCTGCCTCTAAATATATGCACCCTCAGGTAGTCTTGCCCTGGAGGTTCATCCAGAGGTACCCTCCAGGAGCAGTGGCAGAGGTTGTGAGTTCATCTCCCGCAGTGAGTTGCCAGGGGAAATGCACCACACCACTGATGCACACCTATTCCGGCTGTAGAGGATGCTCTTACTAATGTTTCATACTTGGAGGAGCAGGAGGAATAGGAGGAAACATCAAGCACTCCAGCCACCTGTAGAGTAAGGTGACAGTGATGACAGTCCAGTGGGTGAGAACTCAATTTGCATTGTGTCCCAGATTGATGGCCATGGGCCCAGGTTATCCTCATCCTCACCCCATAGTGTCCCCCAAACTTTTGTGCCCATCACCATCCCTGTCTCTTGTCATGTTTGTCTTGTCTGTCTGCAATTGCTTCCTCACCTATCCAACTTACCTGACTCAAACATATCTACGTCCCTTCCCTAACATTCCTCTCTCTCTCAAATAAAAAAATAAACAGCTGACCCACAAAAAAAAAAAAATCATGCCATACATAGCTCTCCATTTTGCACATGCCTTCTTGACACACTTGGTGCTGCGGTAGCGTTGTCACCTCACAGTTAGATGTTGCCCATTTGATTCTCAGTTAGAGCGTCTTCTGTGTGGTGACATGCATGAATGGGTGTTCCTTCATTGAAGGTTGTGTGTTAGGCCTGGCAAGCCAGCACGTAAAAATCTACTGCCAATCATTAGCGGACCGGAGTTCCGCTGTGGCGACCCCTAACCGGGAAAAGCTGAAAGATACAACAACAACAACAACTTCTTGACACACTTGATTCAGTCCAATTGGCTATACACCATTATTGCATTGTGGTCACCCCCTCCCTGGAGGTAACATTCCAAATTCAGTTAATATTCTGCACATATTTTCAGTTTACACTGTTAAAGAAATGGGTAGCTATAGTTCTTTTCTATCTCCCTCCTGCACATTCCTGTCCTGCTTTCCCTTTGTTCCTCCCCCTGCTTGCTCCACATTTCACCAGTTTCCTATCTCCCCATTTTCTGCATTTTAATCTGGTCAAAATGTAGAATCACACACAAGACATAAGTAGCAGAAAAAAAAATGTTTCCCTTCACTTTTTGGCTTTCATGTTTGTGCAGAGGTGCAGATTGCAAACCAATGTGCAGCAATGGTTAGCAGCAGCAAAATGCTGTGGTTACCTCCGCACAATGCCGCTTAAACCCACTGTGTTTTGCCAACACACATCTGCACATACTATAAAGAATTTATATCATTGCATTATCAATATTTAAATAAAAGTATTTAAATGCATTATATAGACCTGGATTCGAACCAGTACCATCTGGTCCCCAAAAAAGGAATGTATCCATGCAGTAAAACATTGTTCTGCCACAGAGGCAGTTAAGCACCAAGTGTGCTGCATAAACTCAATACTGTCAGACTTTAGCACTATGGCTCATGTTTGTGCACTGCTTAGCTATGTGCAAACATGTATCTTGCATGTCTATACACTTTGTCAATGATCATGCAAACCCGCTGCTCACCACACTATGTAAAAGTAAATGTTATTATGCACTACTGCTGTTTATTGTCTATTTCCTGTCTATGACATAAAATTACATGTGGAAACATTACAAACTGAAGGCCCCATCTAACAATATGTCACACATTTATAATACAGCCATGTGCTGCCACCCCCCCCCCAAGCACTGCAACCCTGATGTCACAGTAATTTTTCCACACATATATCACCTACGCTACAGAAAGTAATATCAAATGTGTGATATGCAATGGTCATTAGTCTGGTAGCATACAAAACTACAACTATTGACCCATAATCCTAAAACTCTTATCTGCAAGGCTAGGAAAGGAATCAGCAGAGACCTTATCCACAGGGACATGGGTGACCTTAAACACACTTGGCCTGACCCATTCTGTTTTTGTCAAGGGTAGATCTTTCTTATTGAACCTTGTGGACTTCTTTGATACTGACCCCAAAGACCTTGATGCAGGATAACAGAACATACCATCTAGGATCAGTTATCCAAGACCTTTGATACTATCCCCCATTCATGTCTCATAGTGAATATCTCCCATTTGAGAATTAGGTCACACAGTACTTGATGGATAGCCAACTGGCTTACTGACAGAATGTACACTCTGAAAGTTAGGGACTGCAATTCCAACACATACCACAAGGATCTGTGTTTGGCCCTCAACTATTTAGAAACTACTTAGCTGAAGTGCAGGCAACAATAGATGGTCTGTGTTTTTTTCAAGTTTGCAGATGACTGTTAACTGGACACAATCATATAGGGTCCCCCTACTGATGGTAACATATTACAGAAGGGGCTGACACAGACAAATGATTGGTGCCAAACTCATGGACTGAACCTTAAAGCAAACAATGCCTCACTGTCCCCTTTGACAATGAAGTACCCCTGCTAATTATGATATACATAGCACCCCTCTAAGCTCAAACACAGTGTTGTGAGACTTGGAAACACATGTTAATAGCAATCTACACTTTCATCACTATGAGTCCATAGTGGTGAGACACATTCTGCATTGCTCACCTCATACATATGGACATCATGTCTAAGACCAGGGAAGTTATAGCTCTGCTATACTCTACCTTTATCAGACCACTAATTGAGTACAATGCTCCATTCTGTCAGTATCTCAACAGACACCTACAGCAACAGAAGGAAACACAGATGTTTGTGACTGCAAGTATCCAGGGCCTCCAAACATGACATACATGGAAAGACTGAAAGACTTGTCACTGTACTCAGTATCATGCAGGCTGCTGAGAAGAGACCTATGTCTGGCATACAGAGCAGTCTCAGATCCTGCCCTACTGGAAATGCTGGAAATCTGCAAATCAAATGTGACAAGACTGACATGCTTAGGGTCTCAACCTAGCATGTGAGATAAACAGAACATGCTGAGGACACAGATATGTCCCCCAGTAATTGATACTACTCTGTAACAGGCTCCCACTGTCTGTAAAGAAGCAGTGCTCCTCAATGACCCTCTTGAAGCACAACCTTGACAACTGGTTGGGTGATTGTAAAATCATCTATTGGATGGGACCTATGTCCCTCATGGACAGGGTCAGTCAGTGCTGTTCACAAAACCATTCTGCTAACAATGGCCGTCCAACTGCTAAATGAGGGCACTTTTGTTTTTACATAGATAGGCTTGTAAATACCCTAGGGCCATTAGGCTAGTAGCCTCCCATGAATATATGAAGCTATGAACCTATGCAGGCCATCATATTGTCTCCCACATGGCCTGCTGATGTCATTTACTTTAAGTTGACTAGCAGTCTTGTAAAACTCAGACTTATGCAGTGGTGCTTGCATAAAGGACTGTGTTCTGTAGTCTGTGTCCTTAGGTAGAGGCTCTGTTCTCACTACAGTCAACTTGGCATGTCTGTGTGTCTAGACAGAAAAGCAGAAGTGTGTATCCTACATTTAATGTGCCAATGCCATGCATTGTCAGTATTTTGATACTTGCACATACCTACACATCCATTTCATGCAGACATCCCAACTTCTTGTCTCCCACATGGCCTGCTGATTTCATCTACTATAAGTTAACCAGTACTCTTGTAAAAATGGACTTGTGCTGTGAAGCTTGCTTAAAGTATTATGTTCTGTAGCATGTGTACTTTGATAGGTTTGGGTTCTGTAGTCTGTGTACCTTAGATATGTAGGGGTTCTATTCTCACTAAAGTCAAGTGTGTGTGTGTGTGTGTGTGTGTGTGTGTGTGTGTGTGTGTGTGTGTGTGTGTGTGTGTGTGTGTGCACTCTTACTTTACATTACACAGAGCATTTTACACCAACATGTGGGACACTGTTGTTACCATATTGTCCTCAACAGACACTGCTGATGTCATCAGCTATAAAGTGTTGTCTGAGACACTCCAAGTCAGACTTCTGCTGTGGTGCTTGTGTAAAGTATTGAGTTTTGTAGTCCGTATACTTAGATAGACAGGGGTTGTATTCTCACTGCAATCAACTGGGTGTGTGTTGTGTATTTGCTCTTGCTTAACATTAAATAGAGCATTTTACACAGGCATGTAGGACACTGCTATTCTCTTCAACAAACACTGCTGATGTCATCAGCTATATCAGATTTG
Organism: Protopterus annectens; assembly: GCF_019279795.1. Taxonomy (NCBI): domain Eukaryota; kingdom Metazoa; phylum Chordata; order Ceratodontiformes; family Protopteridae; genus Protopterus; species Protopterus annectens. The sequence continues at coordinate 250,684,969 of NC_056732.1, forward strand.
TGGATATGCAATACCCCCCACCGGGGCAGGGTCAGAGACTGGCTTGGAAGCCAGGCAGATGTCACATTATCCTATGTAAGACAGATTACAGTAACATGGATTTTAATCTTTGCATGTACATCATGGCATGATTTGTTGGCCCTGTGTTTTCTTGATGAGAAAGCCCTGTGATCTCTCCAGCTGTTGCATGTGTCTGGTGAGGTACATGCAAAAGAGAGCATTATATGGTAGTGTTCTGATTGCTGTCATACAATTCTAAGATCTGAAAATGATGGCATGATTTATGATGTGCACAACATAGACTTTCACTTCCAGTGTGGACACTTGGTGGTTGAAGTTCAGATTGCTATCTATATGTGTTCCCAGTGCTTGCATCATGCAGTTTCAGCATAACAGGACTGTTGTCAATGCTGTGATTAACATGGAATTCCACTTTTCAGATGGACAACATTACAAACACACATATCTGCATGTATTTGTACATTGTGTACCTTTGCCACCAATCATTTGTCTGTGCTACCTCCTCCTGAACTATGTTATCATCATTGGTGGACTCAATGATTGCACCCAATATGCAAGAATCAGCAAACTTGGTAAGGCAAAGGCCATATACTTTAGCCTGAACTGTTGATAAAAAGAGTCCAAACAGTGAGGGGCCAAGCACAGATCCATGGGGCTTGCCAGTGGTGACAGCTCTACTGGTACAGGTTGATTCATCAGCTTTAACAGTTACATGTTCTGTCAGTGAGCCATTTGGTTACCCATATAGTGATGCAGGGATTAATCCCCAGCTGGGAGGATGTTTCAATGATATCTGCATAAGTAAATTGTGTCAAAACCCTAAGCCAGATCATGATAGGCAGTGTGCACTGTCTTACCTTCATTCAGGCCTGTCACATGGAATCACTGGGCTGTGACAACATTACATATCACCTATGGTGTGACTCAGGGCATACACCTTCCTGATACAGTATGGCTGAATCCGCACTTCAACGCACCCGCCACATGGAGTATGGTTCCCATAGAAGGGTGATATCAACATGCACCCATCTGAGTTGGGGGGAAAGCGCCTGGTGCATGCATGTATGTATAGGGACATTCTGACTCTCCTCAACTGTGAGGTAAACCAAGACATCTTCATGGACCTCTTCTAAATGGACACTAGTAATATTCTGGCTATGTGCAGCAGACCTGTTTGAGTTGTTAATGCTAAATCATGCCTGTTACATCTGATAGATGTCCTCAAAGTAGTCATCAAGTGTATGTATGATGACAACAGTATCCTCCTGTGGAACCTGACCAAGTTGAGGTATTTGACAAAAATCCACACTGCTGTATTCAATCAATACTGTCGTATGTGCCCATAAACAGCTATATCACCTACTGGTTAGACCTGTGTATCACATGCGTGGCATCTCTGCTGCAATGTGTGAAGTGACCTGTATCTCAGGTCCAGTGATCAGATCCATACATCAGGGTTGTCTGCTAGGCTCTTTTCTGTCCATTATTTAAGTGATGAATATCACAGATGACATACACATCCTGGTCCAAACAGCTGCCTGAAGGACTACAGATTGTGGGCAATCATTGACTCCAACTGTGATGTTATTATAATATAGACAGTGTCAACACATACCAAATATTTCTCTCACAGCCAGGACAACACCTGCTATGACAAGAAAACATGGGGTGGGATTTGTTAAGTCAGGTACGCAAACACACAACCAATGGGTAAAGTAGATACCACCCCCTTATAATCAGACCAATAGGTATGTGACCCATATTCTGAGGTACATGGTAAATGGAACATCCACCAGCATGTGGTTGCAGTGCTGAGTACTCTCCTTGAATGTAACATAAGTACTGGGTATGTGAAGGACATCCACATCAGAGGCCATAATACCTTCATAGTTCCCAACCTTCATCACACCAATAACTGAGTACAATACAACCACCTTCATGTACCTCCCTACATATCTCCCAGTGATGTGTAACTGAAGTGTAGCATCTTTGTCACAGTGAGCTGTCATACAGCTTATTGGCCATATCTAGGTATTATTTTTGTGGAATATACATAACTGCATGATGTTGCAGAACACCAATCAAGTTTATACACCAGATGTATGTGTGCTACCTGCTCTGCTGATGCACACACTACATACATACGTGTTTGACAACATTAATGGCATGTATATCATTTGTGATAGTGTGGATTGTGCCATATATATATATATATATATATATATATATATATATATATATATATATATATATATATATAGATACACACACACACACACACACACACACACACGATACACACACACACACACACACACACACACACACACACACACACACACACACACACACACACACACACACACACACACACACACACCATGCACACCAGTACACCAGTCAACTAGCCTGTATTGGTTCATAGGATGATACTAGACTATTGGGCCAGAGGCTCTTATAAGCCTAGCCAAGAATGTGGCCCATATTCCCTCAAAGTCTGCAGCTGTTTTCCCTGTCCAGCAGGAGCACAAGTGGGATCCCAGGGGTGTATTTTCTGTTTCCTATCAAGTCTTCCAGGTTCCTCTTAAAGAGGGCTGGAGAGGTACTCTGCTTGACATGGAGAGGGAGTCTATTTCACAGATGGAGGAGTCTTTGGGACACAAATCTATCCTGTCAACAAGTTCTATTAATGTCACAGACCAGGTTAAGACCTTGTGTGCAGGTTGTGCAAGTGGAGATTGACTTACAGACATGCAGCAACTCCATCAAGGCTTGGTCTAAGATGGCCAGGTCACCTCGGAGCAGTCTGTACAAAACTGAGTAGAGGGACAGGGCATTTTCCCTATCTGTATTGAATAGGTGTTTCACACCCTGTATTTTCCTGGTCAGCAACCTCTGTGGTCTCTCCAGCTGCTGCATGTGCTTGGCAAGGTACAAGCTGGAGGGGCATTCTACTCAATATTTGGTCTGATAAGGGAGGAGTACTGGGATATTATGACTTCCTTGTTCCTAGATGAAATACTCTTATTTATGAGGTGGGCCATGTAGAATGCCTTCCATACAATGGAGGCAATGTGGTAGTCAAAAGTCAAGTTGCTATCAACCTGGGTGCCCAAATCCCTCACAACTTACTGCATTGCTTAGTACATTGCTATTAATGTGATACTTAGTGGGGATCCCATTTTCCCCAAAGGGGATAATGATGCATTTCTTGGCATTCAGTTTCAGGCCATGCTTCTGGCACCAGTCATTAGTTTGGGTAAGGCCCTCTTGGAGGATGTTGACATTACTAGGATCACTAGGGGGATTTAAGACAGCACCCAGCTTGCAGTCATCTACAAACTTGGTCAGCCAGAGACCACTGGTTTTGGTTTGCACCTCAAAAAAGTATATCCCAAACAGTAGAGGCCCCAGAACTGATCCTTGGGGTACACCGCTCGTTATGGGTCTACTACTAGAGGTGGCTTCCCCTATTTTGACTGATTGAGTTCTATCAGTGAGCCAGTTAGCTACCCATCTGTTAACATATGGGATGATAAAGAGAAGAAAAACACAAACTAATAAATACAAAAAAAGACCAAAAAACACACCAAACCAGCTGAAAGTAAGGTTAGCGCTTTCGTTTACTTCATAAGCAAACATCATCAGACAAATAATTAATTACAGCAAACCCTTTATATATCCCTACAAAACACATTAATTAAGACATTAATTACATATTTGAATTATCTTTAAAGGAACATGAACAAAAAAAATATATATCACATTATTATTAAAAAAATCTAAACATCAATGCTCATACAGCAAAAAAAAAAAATAATTTCCTTAGTTACTCCCATTTCTTCACCCAATATTTCTGACAGAGTACACTGTAATGAATTTTTAAACTCTGCCAACTCATTACACTCCCAAAATATATGTTCCCATGTATCTCTTTCTTCTATCACACCTCCAATATTTGCCATTTACATGAGTAAATATTATTTGAAGTCTTTTTTGGAGTCCAAAAAAACCTCTGCAAACACTTTCAAGGAAAAATCCTAAAACTTCTCAACTGTGTCGCATATTTGGGAGCCATATATGTCCTCCTATTATTTACTTGTGAATTGCTTATCCAATATCTCCTTCCAATCTTTTCTAACCTCCTCTGACTGATTTCTATAGTTATTGTACAATATTTTATACTCCCTACTTACTATCCCATTTTTAACAGCAGCTTTGGTTCTAGATTCAATTAAAAACTCTAGCACAGCAGGTCTTTCATTTAGGATTCCCCAGTCCCTTTCTCTTTGCCAGTACTCTGATATCACTCCCTGAGAGGGAAGACAGTCTCTAGCCTGTAGTCCAAATGTCTTCTTGGCCTCTTCTCTCTGTTTTACCTTTCCCTTTCTAGTTATTTGCTCCCAATACCTAAGTTCCTTTGTCAGTTTTCTCCAGTGAATTCAAGCCCCCTCTTTCCAATTTTGTACCCCTAATTGCAGTCATCTCTATCTGCAGAATCTCCTTTCTCCATACTCACATTGGCTTAGTTGTTAGAATACTTTTTGCTACTTTATAAATATATTTTATGTGGCTGTTGTTATTCTCCATAAGGTTCTGCACCCAAAATCCTACTCTCTAGTTATTTCTTGAAACTGCCCTTGCTTCATCATCATCCCTTTGCACTTTGAATTATAGCTTTCTGCTTGTGTTATGTATATGGGACATAACCATGTAGCTCCAAAATATCCCTTCAAATCAAGCAATCTTAAACCACGTTGTTCTATTTGAAGGATCAACCTATCCTACTTGAGCCCTGCCTTCTTCACCTCCCAAGTAAAATCCATAAGCACTTTATTAATTACTGTCCACAGCTTTTCTTCTGGTTGTAAAAATATGCATGGCCTTTATATAAACCAAAAGGGCTAAAAATATTTTCACTGCTTGTTTCTTGCTATCCATATCCATAAACAAGAGCTTTCATTTTCTCGGTCTTTGCATCATCATTTGTTTAGTTTCTTCCCATATATTCCTAGCTGCCATAACAGAATCCTTTTAACCCATACTCCTAAATATTACATTTTATCATATTTCTATAAATATTGGTGTTGCTGAACCAATTCTTGTGTGGTTACATGGTTTACACCTATAGCCTTTGTTTTGTCTTCATTAATTTTATATCTCAAAAAGAAACTGTCTCAGAATGTTCCACAACCCTGAGATGTCCTTTTCTGGTTTTATCAGGTACAAAGTAATATTGCCTGCAAATAAAGTCAGATTTTCTTGATTACCATATCAATTATATCCTTACATTTCTGAGTCCCCTATTTTCTTTGCCAATGACTGTAAAAATAGTACAAATAACAAAGGAGGAAAGAGGACATCCCTGTCGGGTTCCTCTGTTCAGACACACCTTATCAGAGAACCCTCACTTTTTAATTTTTGCCTTTGATCCCTCGTATATCCTCCTAAATAGTCTTATTATTGTATTAGGGAATGCAAATGCTTCCATTACCCTACACATAAAATCCCAGCTCACTCTATCAAATGCTTTCTCTGCATCAAGACCCATTGACAACAGTGGTATTTTCTTACATTCTGCTTCCCTCTGGATCATCATTGTCCTATTAATGTTGTCAAATGTTTGCCTTCACTCCACAACACCACAATGACCTGTTTCTATCAATTTTAGCAGCAACTTTGCCATTCTTTTAGCTATTATAGACATAAACATGATTTAAAATTGAAACAGGCCTATATGAAGCTGGTTCTCATGGTATTATTGCTATCACAGCTTTCTTCCAGGATGTTGGTGTGCCACCTCTCTTTAAAATACTCATTACCACCTATGTTGTGTGAAATGTCACACCTCTACCAGCCTACATACATCTTACATTCCAGAGCACTTTTTGGAAAATAAACTTAAAAAGAATAAGATAAATAAATGTAAATATTTTGAGAACAATAAAACTACTAAAACTGTACAAATAGCAATGTTATCAGTAAGAAGTATTCTTTACAGTGATAATAGTGTATTAATATACTTTTCCATAAATACTGCAATATATTCTAATGTATACAAGCCCCGTTTTCATATCTTTAAAAAATATGCAACCTAGGTGTATTTATATGTATGTATATACATATATATATATATATATATATATATATATATATATATATATATGTGTGTGTATGTATATATATATATATATATATATATATATATATATATATATATGTGTGTGTGTGTGTGCAAGTGTGTGTGTGTGTGTGTGTGTGTGTGTGTGTGTGTGTGTGTGTGTGTGTGTGTGTGTGTGTGTGTGTGTGTGTGTGTGTGTGTGTGTGTCTGTGTGTGTGTGTCTGTGTGTGTGTGTGTGTGTGTGTAGTTAGAACATTTTTATTAACCAGACATAGGCTTTTACATGACAACAAGAAATTCCTCTGTATGTCTATGTTTTTGAGATATTTATAGAAATATGAACACGTTTAGTTGTACAACTACCAATACAAATAATACTGGATATCTCTCAATATGTGCAACATACAGTGCAAATGGGTTCTTATTACGTGATTGAATGATCACAATAGCGAACGCTCATAACAGCAAAAATGGCGCACATCGAAGTGCTTTTTTTGGGACCACAGTACAGTGAAAATTGGAATATTTGCCCTTTCCTCACTGTAGTGCAATGGGTGCAGCCCCCATAATAATCGTTTCAATGTGCGGCATTTTCACTCTTATGAGCGTTCGCTATTGTGATCATTTGATCATGTAATAGGAACCCATGCAAACATCAAAGATTTTTTTGTTCATCAACAGTTTGTAATTCACTTGTTTTTTGAAGTATTAAGTACATATGGAAATATTGCTTAGTTTCATAATTACTAACAGATAACTAGGACTATTTCCAGTTAAGTGCGATACAAACCAGCACTGTCCTGTCTCCCACACTGGTGTTTTGGTCAATACACATCAATGAAATGTAGATCTCTCAGTTAAGAAAATATGAACATAAATATGAAAATATGAATAATAAGTGGCAAACAAAGATTAGTTTCCCCACTCTAGGACATCTTATACTAACAACCTTCATGTTATTTTGTTAATAACTCCTTGCCCTTTCCAATACTGCCTATTATTAGCTGGTAAGTCACCTAGTTAAAGAAGCCAGCCTCAGAAAGGGTTCTGGACACCATAAGGAGGCATGGATGTGAACTGGAAGTATACAAAAAGGCATTATAAGATTAAGTGAGTTAAACAAAACCTTTCAGATCTTTATCACTTTCTTCCCTTTTAGCTTCCAAACTTCCACAGGAATACCATCTACTCCTGGAGACTTTCCTGCAGACTGATTATGCATCCCCATTTTTTATCGCATCTCATCCTATCTTAACTGTTAATTGTTGAGCATTATCTACCATTAACCGTGGAATACCTAAGTCTTCCATAGTTATTTCGATTTATGCTTTTTCTGATTTGTACAATCCTCTACTTTATACAAATCTTCATAAAATTTCCAAATTATCTGTAATACCTCCACAAGATCTCTGGTTAATTTTCTTGTTATAGGCTCCCTAAGTTTAGCAACAATCCTTTCTACTTTCTGTTGCCTAAGTTGCTGTGCTAAAAGGTTTTGTGCTCTGGAGTTATTATCACAAAAAATTTGCTTAACAGCAACTTTTATAAACTCATGCATATTATCTAGACATTCCCTTATCTTCTGTTTAGCACTCTGCATTCTGCATCTTCTTGTTCTTCAAGATTACTCTTATTCTGTAATACTTCAGCCTTTGTCAGCCTCTTTAAATAATTCATGTTACTTATTGACCATACCTCTTTTTCTTTTAGTTCTAACCAGTTTTTAAACTCAATTTCCATTTTACCCACCTCATTAGTCATAACTTCTGAAGAAGTTTCTATCTTCCCTAATAATCCCTGGTAGCTTATTGACTGTTTCATGTCTATGCACCTAAAGGTTATGATAAATGTAGTAAAGAGACTTAATGAAATAAAATAAACATGATGCAATAAAATATAATAAAATGAACTAAAGCTATAGCAAATACTGAAATTAAAATTAGGTATAGAATTAAAAATTATACTAGTTATGAAAGGTCATAAGCAAGGTAGAAATATAACATTGAGCTGACCTTTTTAAAACTAACTAGTATGGTAGGTTCCCCTACCACTGGCAAAGGAGGCTACAAAGATGCAGTGCTTCCCATCAAATGACATCAGAGAGATAGAGAGATTGAGCAAAGACAGAAGAATCCAACTGTACCTAGGAACCACTAATAATCTCCAGCACAAGGGCCTCACGAAATTATGAGATCACCAGTTTTTTTTTTTCAGAGGTGGCATTCACATATAGGAATAGCAACACCACATCTGCTGTCCTACCTGATTTCAATTCAGGGAAGCTGCATCTTAGGGCGAGGGTCTAGCCAAATCATATTGCTTTCTGAGAATGTCTTTCAGGTATTTGATCATGTAATGAATGGAACATAGTTGCTGGCAAGCAAATTATTAGATTAGGGACTTTCATTTTAAAGTAATTATCAGGCAATAGACAGGCTAAAAGGTAAAATAGGCCTAGAAATGTAGTGTCAGAATTGTGTTTCATTTGTGCATACATTTTAGAAAAGACAGTTAAGCAGAAAGAAAAAAATAACCTTGCTGGTCAAGCATGAGAGATAACAGTACCCAAGGAAGGCTACAGACTGTTCTTTTTCTGTGCCCTTTCTTAAGGGAAGAAACAAAGAAATGTTAAATAATGGGACAACTAGGCACCTGCAAGACTGCAAAACAAAACAAGGCCTGAGAACTAAGGCTAAGGGAGGTATGTAAAGCATTACAAAGTTTTGGTATTATTAAAATATACTTCAGATACAGTTAGGGAAATCAGTTAGTTAGTTTGACCTAACATACAGAAAAAATTAAATATCCAGCCTTTTAGAAAGGAAGCTACAATATAGACACTCAAGCCTAAGTACAGAAGTCAGGTCAAATAAAAACTGTTTCAGTTTATATAATTCAGGACAATTAGAATATACGTGCAGAAACTTTGGAAGTATTTAGCAAGACTGTTATTACTAACCAGCATCCCAGCATTTCAACAGACTGTTATTGTTTATCAGCACTGTTAATGAAGACAGTATTCAGATATTGTGAATATCTAATAAAGCTTTATTAAACTACAATGTTTGGAAAATTCATTCTGAAAAGTACACAAGACTTTGCCCAAAAAGAAGAGACTGGCACATGTTCAGCACCAGCATGGGTAATTAACAAGTAAAGACTTTTGTTCCAGTCTCATTTCAGCTGTTTCCAGTTAATTTCAATATAGTAGTCTCATCAATTCTTTCACAAATGTCAGCAGACCCACATCAGTAAATACTACTCTGGAAGGATCTGCCATCGTAGGGAATAGAACATGAATGGACACAGAGCTTGGTAACACACTGCACACTGGATGCTGTAATTCTCTGTTTATGCTGTTGACGTGTGTGTGTGTGTGTGTGTGTGTGTGTGTGTGTGTGTGTGTGTGTGTGTGTGTGTGTGTGCGTGTGTGTGTGTGTGCGTGTGTGTGTATGTATGTGTGTGCGTGTGTGTGTGCATGTATGTGTTTAATAAACTTCTGCTTAGTATGTATTTGCACAGTTAGAATGATATGCTGCACACTGTATAAATTATTTCTGAAGTTGATATGCATTCTGAAAAATTATGTAATCTTTGAGTTCTTTTTTTTTTTTTTGTAAAACAGTAAATAATTTATAATGAATACTCTAATGGGACTATATATTGTAGCAGAACAATAAAATAGCTAATATGTTTAAAAGATAATATAGTTATCATTAATGGTCCTGACTGATAATGATGCGAGTGCAGAAATGGAACATCTGCCATCAGAGATATTGTTAATATTCAAGATGCCTCTTTTGATAAAGACTATTGAGAAGTCTTTTTGTGCAAGTACAAAAACAAAGACCTTCTAAAATTATTATTTTTTTAGCCAGCCAGTGAGAAAATATGATAGTAATGGGCAAATCAAAAGGGCCTTACAGAAACAGATGCTTGGTGCCAGAGCCATGGGCTCAAGCTCAATGCCAAGAAATGTATTGTTATCCCCTTTGGGAAAAAACATGTATCCATGAATTACCATATAGGTGGCAGTACACTAAACACAGAAAGTGTGATAAGAGACTTAGGGACACAGGTGGACAGTGGTCTCACCTTCGATAACCACATCGCCACAACAGTCAGGAAATCCTTCTATGTGGCACACCTCATCACGAAGGGCTTTTCATCCAGAAAAAAGGAGGTCATTGTCCCACTGTACTCATCCCTCATTAGACCCATTATAGAATACAATGCCCTGTTTGGTATGTACCTCTCAAGACATCTGCAACAACTGGAAAGGCCTCAGAAATACTCACTAAAAGAATCACAGGCCTAAAGCAGATGCCCTACGCTGACCGCCTTAAAAAACTCCAGCTATACTCTGTCGCATATCGTCTACTCAGAGGCGATCTCTGCTTAACATACAAGGCCATGTCAAACCCAGAGCTGTTGGACATGCTACACTTAAAGAAATCCCAATCCCTCAGAGCTACACGCTCCAGGGATCTAAACCTTGTCATCACAATAAACAAAACATGCTGGAGGGATAGGTTCCTGACCCAGAGACTCCCCAGACTCTGGAATAGATTGCCCATACATGTCAAGCAGAGTGCCTCTTTGGACCTCTTCAAGAGGAACCTTGACGATTGGATGAGAGAAAGGAAATTCACCCCAGGGTTCACGTCAGTTGCCCTGCTAGACAGGGGTCCAGGAAAGTAAATAATGTGGGAAGAAATAGCCAGGGAATTGTTATGGCTAGGCTTGTATAGGCCCTAGGGCTGATAGCCTAGTACCAACCTATGAACCTATGAACCTAAGACTGTACGTCATAAAAAAGACAAAGAAAAAGAAAAAGAAGATTTCATACTTGTTTCAAGTTAAATACCCCCTTACCAACCTGATCTGTGCCATAGCCTGATGAAGCATGGTAACTTTTCTAATGCTGAAAACTATTGATTAATTAAGAACCTTGATATTGAAGAAAATGATACAGTGCTGAACAAAATATCCCAAAATTATAAAAACAGCACTGCTTGGAAGTTAAATGATAAATATATCTTGTGGCTTTAATTAAGATAAACCATATGATAGATCAATATAACATTTATATGGTACTGGTGATGGAGTATAGCTATTTTACATTTTCTTCAATGATTAAATCCAGGATCTACAAAACCTGTCCTATTCAGAGCTAAGCTTCAATGGAACTTAATAGAGCTTCAAAATATCAACACTATAAAAATAATAAAACTGAATACAGCATCCAGTATTATGCATAATAATGAAAAATACTGACAGAACTGATGCATAACAGCAGGTTATTTGCTATATAGTGTTACTAAATACTAATAATTATTTATGTGTATAATAAACACCATAAGTTATTTCTACTGCTATGATTTATAAAGAATTATAACCTGGCAAAGTCTTAGTTTTGACACATCTTGACATGTTACCATAATTCATGTATTGGATAAATCCTTACAGAATGGCTTTATTCAAAATTGTACAAGTATTTTACCACATATGTACATGGTGTAAATTATGCCAGCCATTATTCTCATGACAGTGTTTTTTTGTGAAGTAACTGTTCGTTTTGCTAAGGTCATGGCTGAGAAGGGTTCATGAACTAATACATCCACTTAATCACTGCAATAACAGTTAATTAAGTTATCCAAATTCAGATTTTTATATCTGTGCAACAATGCTGCGGTGGTGGTGCTGCGGTAGTGTTGTCGCCTCACAGTATGATGTCCTGTTCGATTCTCAGTTAGAGCATATTCTGTGTGGAGACATGCGTGAATGGGCGTACCTTCATTGAAGGTTGTGCATCAGAGCTGGCAACTCGGCACGTAAAAATCTACTGCCAAACATTAGCGGACCGGAGTTCCGCTGTGGCAACCCCTAACCAGGAAAAGCCAAAAGACACAACAATTAGACCTTTTCACTAGAAAGGGTCAGATTTCCTGATCAGGGCCAAGTTTTCATGGGCAGTTATTCACTTGTGTCATTACAACATGAACAGTGAAGACATCTGCCTTTTTGTCAAATATAAGGTATTAAATATAAAGAAATAAAAATAAATACTGTTCTTTACATGTACGTTCTTTTTATGTCTTTTAATAACAAAATGGACTTTGAGCATGGCATGCACAACACACTAAATGTGTTAAGAAATGGAAAAAAGAAAAATAAACCATCACTACCTCCACTTAATGTAACTTTACTATAAAATGGGCAGCTATTTCCATCTTTATAAGAGTAAGTTGTATGCACAGGTGATAGCCATTTATCTAGGAAACTTACATCAGCTTTTACTAAACCAAAGGACAGGTACCAGAGAAATAATGCTGTGCAGTACTGAATAAACAAATAATGTTTTCATTCAATCATTTTCTTTATCCAAGTTATCCTTTCCAGGAATGTTGGGAATCTGTACCTTATCCCCAGGCCAGTCTATTTTAGAATACACATCTATGGCAATTTAATGGATCACCACTGCAACCACTGGCATGACATTGTAGTGTGGCAGAAAATATTTGACCCAGTTAAAAAAACACACACATACACACACAAAACACACACACACACACACACACACACACACACACACACACACACACACACACACACACACACACACGCACACACACACACACACACACACACACACACACACACACACACACACACACACACACGCACACACGCACACACGCACACACACACAAGGAACATCTACAGATTCTGCATGCCAAGCAGTAGGGAACCAAATCCAAGAATCCAAGGCACCAAGGCAGCAATGCTAACCACTGCACCACTGTACCACCTTTTTGAGCAAATCATGAAGTTGCAATATCTTTCCATGAAAATGTTCAGTAGTTTAAGAAACAAAAACGCTGTCACAAAGAATGAATCTTCTCTGCATAAATGAGGCAGTAACATAAAATGGCTTACAGCTATTGACTTAGTAACACTACATTACACAGTTATTGGGTCTGCTGTGACCTAGGGCACCTTAAATCCATTTATTTGCACAGTGGTATGGACTTGCATGTAAATACTATATTGTTAATGTTCCACAAAGCAAGAATATTTCTGTATCAAAATGTGACTTTAGATGAAACAGTACCACTTAATATGGTTGATTAAAAATATCACTTAACATGGCTAATCCTCCACAAGATTTTCTGCTGGTAGATCTTTAGCATCTTGGGAAATGAATAATGCATATTAAGTGGGATTCTGCTACTAAAGATTATAAGAGTGATCAACACCTTTTCAATAAAATTTCACAGTGCCTCTGAGGGTTTGAGCTGGTAACAGAAATGCCAGAAACATTATTAGGGACCTGATAATTAAACATGTGAGAAATGGAAAAGAAAATGAAATTGATAAATTTGTTTTGTAGAACACATTATTTGTGTTCTCATGGCAATATGCAGCACTTACAACTGATAAATCTGTTTTTTTTTTGTTAAAATAACATCTTTATTGAATTATCACTTATGACATAGGAAATCATACCATATTGACCGTATATAAACCATATTGACATATTTTCAGTTGCAGACATTACAAGTCACTTATAATCTATACAGTCAGTGTCAGTCAAATATTACATATTGCATTGAAGTCCTGCCCTCCCTTAAATCTCATTCCTCCTCCAAAACATTAGTCTATATGTATTGTTACAAAAATTCACATTTATTCAATGTAATTTGGTCCTACCCTTTTCTAAGGATCCCACTTCCAGTTCTTTTATCTCTGTTCTATATTCACTACTTCTAGTACAGCTGGTTTAGGCTCTGATTTCCATTTTCTAGTAATTGCTTTTTTGGCAGCCATCAGAATTAAACTCAACAAAGATGAATCTGTTTTAATATCAGAAGAGTTTTTGAGTGATGTCCTGACATGTATTCATGTTAAATATATTGCATACAGAATTCAAGAACGTATGTCATATAGTTTAACACTAGAAACATAGCAGAAAGGAAACACACAGATGCAACCACACGTGTATGAGTGCACACACACACACACACACACACACACACACACACACACACACACACACACACACACACACACGCACACACACACACATGCACACACACACACACACACACACACACACACACACACACACACGCACACACACACACACACACACACACACACACTACCGCTGTGAAGGAAATGTGATCAATATCCAATATGCTAGTAATACAAGGTTGTGACACAAGGTGTATTTTTTGTCTGAAAGCCTCTCATCAGTCATAATGAAGAACATGAACTTCTAGACTTTGAATAAGCATCATCTTGCTCTTATGTGCCTCATTTTCTGTTGTGCCATCTTTCATCTTCAGTAACACAGCCTTATAATTGCTGAATTTTATTTTGTGTTTATTGATCTTTTTCATGCTTTAATGAGTCATAGCTTAACCAGAAAAAGAAGCAATAATTGCCATTTCCTCTAGATGATCTGCTTCTCACAGATAATATGCCAATATAACATTTATTCTGGTATAAATCCCTGTGAAATTCTAATCTTGTAAGCAATCACACTTGATTCTCTGCTGATCTCTGGTTATTTGCTTCCTCACAATTAGCCACATTTATCAGTTTACCTTGCATCTGCAGCCTTTTCCCTGTAACTATAATGTAAGGTATGGCAAGTTTAGAATAACACTTATTTCAACACTATAGCACCCTTCCATTAAAAGTAGGTAATAGGCATTTATACTTTGTACATGTATAAATCTCAGTATTTAATATTTTGATTAGGAACGGTTGTGTAAGGAGTAGCATGCTAGTTTATCTGAACAATCACTTTCTCAGCAGATGAGTAGATGTAAGCACCTATTTTTGAGTTTTAGATACTGATTCTTTCTCATAGTGAAGATTTAACTAAAAATGGTACTGTAGGTCTTTTTATGCATGACAGGTGTATTAGTCAAATGGAAAATGTAGGGCAGATGTTATTCCATTACTGATCTCACATTCAGATACTGACTAGTATTGTTGTGTTCATAGCAAGTCACTAGTACTATGAGAGGAGGTAAAGCTGTGTACAGGGTAATAAACATCAGAAAAAAAATTATTGTGAGAAAGGAGATGGAAATAAGGACATTCAGCTTTAGCCAGAACACCTGTCTGAGGACCATGTTTGCTAACTGGCATTAATTACAGCACCAACAATTCTGCATATTGAATAATTACAGACAAAAACATCATAAGCTGGATTCAATAAGCCCTGCACAACTTGCTAAAACCACATGCACATAATAGTGTACTGATTTGTATTTAGTAAGCAGCTGTACATGGCATGTGGAGCTGCACAAACATGGTAGGCATGCACAACATGCCCTCACCCTGGCCAACAGGCAATGGATAGCACACATGCTGACCACCCAAGGGGGTACAACCTTCACCCTATGCACATACATACAGTAAAATTGATGACAGGCAATGCTTACAACCTTTACTTACCCATGTAATGGATGTATACTGCTAGTGTCATACAGTGTCAGCCCCAAATTAAAATAGTTGTAACTGCAGGACTATTAAGGTAAGTGTTGAACCTGGAAAAGGAAAATAAATGGGTAAGAACACAAATGAATGGCAGATCCTTGCATACTGTTACTTGCTAATGTAACTAAGTAGAAGGTATTTGAGTTTTATAACAATGACATCAATATGTGACAGGAGTGACTTATGTCAGTAGATTTCTGCTCTTTATCAGCTAATAGGCCTCATGCATCAAAGATACACACAATACAAAAACTTGTATGAAAGCAATAAAATTTCAAAATATCATCACAAACACACACACACACACACACACACACATATATATATATATATATATATATATATATATATATATATATATATACTAAGCTTTCATCAGCTATGCACCTTGTGCATCAGAAAAAATGCAAAGATATCCCTGAATCCAAAAGATAAAATCAAGGAGATAGCACAGATATCATCATTCACACAGGGTATTGTGTGAAGGGGAGCAGGAGGCCAAGGATGACACAAAAGGTTGTGAATACGTGTGAGTAAGAAAAACAGGCAGGCATAAATGTAGCTAATTATCAAACAGCCAATGAGACAGAATGAGCTGCAAGCCTCACGAATGACCCTTGTACCTGTTATGTGTGCATCTGTATGAGCATTTGACTGGAAATGTGTGCATGAGTGTCTGCAAGGACACAACCTAGCTCTATGCCTTTGTATGTTGGACAGGTGTGAGTCATGCATGGTAGAGGTAACAGTTCATTGTTATTGCCCCGACCGTGAGAACTTGTTCTGCCAGGAATTGCACTGACATGTCCATGCCCATGGGCAGATGAACTGGTGATACCTGCATGTGGCTAATGTCTTCTGGACAACCTCTCCTCACAACTGTACCCAGGACCACAACCCCATGGCCTACCATGTCTGGGTGTGGGCACCTCAACCACTGACAAATCAGTGGAAGTAGTGCCACTGTGGGAGTGTGAACAGGCATGGCCATACTGGCTAACAGCGCATGGTGCTGCTGAACTTTGTCCAAGTGGATGCTGTTTCCCTCCCATCAGATGTTCCTTCACAGAAAATGCCCATTCCATTATGTCATTCATCCAATCCACTGAACTGGCCACACCGCAAAAGCATATCAGCGTGTGCCACAACTTCAACCCTCAGCATATCCTTGGAAAGCCCTAGTAGAATGTGCTTGTGCCTCCATGATGGCCCTAAACATTCATTGAGTGGCATGTAATGACACTCCAGGATCATGTGCAGGATTGACAGCAGGTGATGCACAACACGCACATCCCTCCTGCCACAGCCATTCAGGTCCTATTTCTGTGCCCTGCACCCAATCTTCCTTCTGCACATTAAAAAAAGAAAGAAAAAAAAGACTTTCTTCTTATAAAGTATAGCAAATTGCTACAAATTTAGTAAACAGTTGGTACAGTCTATACCTTGCCTGCACAGAGCCAGACAGTACTCATGTATTAGTTAAAAAAAAGAAAAGGTCTTCATTTAAACTGTAGAAAACTGCTTGCTAGAAATGTAGCAAACAATTGCTACAGTGTAGACTACTCATGGAGTGCTGCAGCTCTCAGGTTTGACCACAAATTGAATACCAGCTTTTTTAAAAAAACAGTATTACACTAATGAATGCTTGGAGATGATGGGTGGCCAATCATGCCCACTCAGCACTTTGCACCCGGGGCCATTGCTCGTCTTAATCTGCCTTAACTTTGCTTATGAGTGTATCATCCCTAATTGGTTGAGTTCATAAAAGGACTGTCCTTCCCCAAAATGGTAGAATCAAAAGGGTCTATGTTAGATCACCAAATGCTTAGGTAAGCGAACGGTGAATAATCGACCCCATATAAGCGAAAGGGAAAAAAATTACTGTTCCAACAAAAAAACAAAACAATGAAAGCACATTAAAACATGAGATTAAGTGGGGGGGGCTTCACCCCCCCACACCCCCCAACATGGGGGGCTGTGCCCCCCACACACCCCTCTACTTAAATATACCAACTCCGAGACTGCACTACAGTGCCGAAAAAGGCAAAGTACCGAAGCGGCCAAGCGAAATCTTTCCCAGGGAAAGAATTTGCTTAGATGCTGCTTCAATATTTTGCTGTTTCGGTTGCGTCTTCGGTCTGCTGATAGGAACACAAATGAAAATGAGTGCCTTTTCCCCAAACTTAACCATTTTTGCATTGAACAATTCTTTCAAAGTCTGCCAACAATGATCTCAGCATGTCACCCCTCAGATAATATGTCAGTAAACCTTATCTGCCTTTCAGTCTACATGCCATGCCCATATACTGCAGCTAGCATGTTAGCAATAGCTATTTTTCTTCAACTGTGTGAGTGGCTAACACAACTGGCATGTCAGCAGTCACAGTCCTCACACTATAACTTGCTAAGCATGTCAGATATTTGTATGTCATCTTTAGGTTATTTAACATTTCATTTGCATCATATGAGTAGATATGGTCATCTGTCGAGCCAGTCTGAGCCACATAGACTTCCAATCCCAGCTCCAGTCTGACTTGCAGTCACTACATGAGTGGCTAATAACACACAAGTTGATTCACAAACATGCTAAAACTAAAACCATGTTGTTTTGCCACGTCAAAATATCTCCCAATCACCAAGCAACGTTTGCATCATAGACATAAAATGTTCCATAACTGAAACAACTCCCTCTTTCAAATACCATGCCATTTAGCTAGACTGAACCCTTAATTTCCAATGCCACCTGGAAAATAGAAATAAAGTGATCTCCCTGCACTTCTGAGCCAACAAAATCCCTACTTCACTATTTCAGAAAGAATAGCAATAGCCAAGGAAGTCTTCCAATCTCATACTGAGTATGGCTTCTGTTTCCAGACAAAAACATAAGTAACACTAATACTCTACTGACTACCTCAAACAAAATCTGCTGATTCATCACAAAATGCCCTCATCAGGAACACCACTGCTTGGCATTATCTAAAGCAAAGCAACTCCACATAAAACAGAGATCTGACATCTTATTGTGATCAAAACTCTATAAACTCTTGAGACAACCTCCGCTGGCAGCTAAACTCTCTATAAAAACATCCATATATAACATGAGAGAATACTCACAATCAAATCCAGCACTTTTAACCCTCATAACTAAACTGCACAGAACCAAACACTCCTGCTCCACAATAGCCCCTGCAACTTGTCAGTCTTTTCCCATCCACCTAAAGGGACTATCTTCCTACTTCAACTTTAAGCAACAGCTAAAACAATAGCTTCTCAAATATGCTCAGCATTCCTACCTATAAAGGGGTCAAATCACCTGTCTTTTTATCCCACCTTCTTTGTCTTCTGCCAATTCCTACATCTTTTATAACTTAAACCATACAATGCTCCTATTCTTTTGAATAAAATTGCAAAACATTTGTTTTTATGCAGAATTTCCTTTATTTTATTTTCTCTATTCTGGTATGTTATATATAGCATGTTTCTACCCATGTTTTATAATCTGCAAACAGTTTCATTTTTCCCTCTGCTTATAAACTGTGATATCCGGGTTTTTTCAGATCATTCTGCATGGGACAGTCCTAGTATGCTACTGCCCAAGCTGGTGAGGTCCATCCAAATGAAAACCGTGGGCATAGTTTTTATTTTTATTTTTATGAATGGCTGCATGTAAGTTTTGGAAGGCAGTTCGCATTCTGCACCAACAGTGCTGCAAAATGAAACCCAGCGATGGAACCCACTTTGACCTGCTTTGTTACATACAGCTACTCCCTGTGTAAGGCCTTCAGTGTAAAACATGATAGATGAGCAGCTCTTCATAGTTAGGACAGTCTCTGTTGTTAAACCTCAATTATAAGTAATGCAAAGTGTTTACTTTATTCTAACTGCACATAAAGGCCTCCTTCTGCTTCAGGTCAGATAGTTAACTTGGAGTCTAATAAAGCTAAATGTCACATACTGTAGTATCTAAACTTAAAGTAATTGCAGTATTCAACTTTAAGACAACATGGTGTGGTGGTATCTGTGGCATGTAACACTTCCAGTTATTTTGATTTTGTAATAAACTGACATGGTGCTGAGATAACTCTTTGTGATCATGTCTTCTAGTTGGTCTTATTCTACATTACATTAACCACTTTTAAGTTTCATATACTGCTTAGTGCTGGTAAGCAGTGGATACTCTAAGATGGTGTTAAAACGTTTTCCTGACAGATTTTAGCACAGATGCTAAAATCATGTTCTGCTGTGTCGTAGACTGTCTGCCTACTCTCTCTTAAGTGCATGTTTGGTCATATATGTGTAGTTTTGTAACTTCACATAAAATGTTCAATTATTTCATGTTTTACAATTTTGAACATTTAAAGAAAGAATGGTTTAATTTTTTTTATGTGAACTTAGTCTCTCACAAATTTTTGTTTGTTCTATTAGATGACCATTTTCTTTGATCTCTGTCTTAAGATAACTTCTCTTCAGCCACCAACAGTTCTAAAACTGCATGGATACCTTTCTGTTAATTGAAAATTGTGGATTCAATGTTTTTTACTATAACTCACTGAGAGTGGACTTGCTGACAAAACTGAAACATTATGTGTGCCATGTTCCATCAATATGTAGAAGAAAAAGCAATCAAGGTGCATAACCATTTGAACTTTTCAGAGGGTAAGAGGACAGATGAACTATATCTATGCTTAAATATAAATCTAAAGCATTATGGGAACTAATGAAGATTTTATCCTATATCAGACATTTTTCTAATGGAAACTCAAAGAGCCCAAGAATCAGTCAATGAATATGTTATTAATATTTTCTTTAAACAATAAGCATTTTATTGAATTATCACTTATAACATCAGCAGTCATACTTTTATATAAATGAAAGCAAACCATATTGACGTGTTTTCAGTTGCAAACATTATATGTCACATATAATCTTTTATAGTCATTGCCAGTCAAGCATTACATAACTCTTTTAATTCCTGCTTTTTCTTAAACCTAAGTCATCCTCCAAAACATTATTCTGCATGTATTGTTCTCAAAATTCACATTTTACTATGTAATTTGTTCCTACTCTTTCCTAAACATCCTTCTTCCAGTTCTTTAATCTCTGTTTCTATATTCACTTCTTCTAGTATGGTTGGTTTAGATGTTGATTTCCATTTTCTAGTAACTGTTTTTTTTTTTTTTGGCAGTCACCAGAATTAAACTCAGCAAGGTCTTAAAAATGTCTAGGCAAGTCTAATTCTGTATCACAAGTTTAAAACATAATTTCCTTAGTTACACCAATTTGCTCAGCCAGTATTTCTGACAAATAGCCTGCAGACAATTTTAAAGTCTGCCATCTCATTACACTCCCAAAAATATGCTCTCAGTTACCTCTTACTTCCCCATCATGCCTTTAACATTTGAAATCTACCTGTGGAAAAAAAGTGGGCTCTGCTTGGTGTATAAAAATGCTTATGCCAACACTTCCAAGCAAAGTTTCTAAATCTTCTAGACAGCATTGCATATTTGGGAGCCATACATATATCTTCCCATTGTTTCTTAGTGAATTGGTTATCCAGTGTCTCTTCCAAATTTCTTCTAGCCTCGTTTGATTAATTCCTATATTTATCATGCATATTTTATATGCCTTACATATTATCCCCATTTTAACAGCAGCTTCTGTTCTAGAGTCTGCTAAAACTCTACAGACAGTGGTGTTTTTTTTTCACTTAGGATTCTCCTATCCCCTTTCTCTTTGCCTATACTCTGATATCAATCCTTGATAGCAAAGGCAATCTCTGGCCTGCTGTCCAAATGAATTCTTGGCCTCTTCCCATTCTATTATCTATCTCTCTCTAATTATTTACTCCCAATACCTTGGTTTCTTTGCCAGTTTTCTTCAGTAAATTCCAGCCCCTTCTTGCCTATTATCTGTACCTCTAATTGCAGTTATCCCTATCTTCAGAATATCTTTCTCGATTTATGTGTTGGCTTAGTTCTTAGGTTACTTTCTGCTACTTTATGAATATAATATTATGTATGGTAATTGTTATTCTCCTTAAGGATTTGCCTCCAAAACATCAATTTCTCATTATTTATTAAGCTCCTCCCCTGTTTCATCATCCCTTTCTCCTTGGAATTATAGCTTTTCTGTTTGTACTATGTATAGGAGCCTTAAATGTACAGCTCTGAAATACCACTTCAAATCATGTAATCCTAAACTACTGTGTTCTAGTGGAAGGATCAACTTTTCCTGCTTGAATGTTGCCCTCTTCCCCTCTGAGATAAAATCTTTCAGCTCAGTATTAATTGCTATCCACAACTTCTCCTCTGGTTGATAAAAAATGTCTGATCTGTGTATAAAACTAAAGGGACTAAAAATATTTTCACTGCTAGTATCATGTTATCCATATCGATAAAACAGAGCTTCTAATGTCTAAGTTTTTGTATTATTTTTTGTTTACTCTCTTCCCACATATCTCACATATCTCTAGCTGCCATAACAGAATCATTTAAAACCCATATTCCTAAATGAGGTGGTGGTGGTGTTGCGGTAGCGTTGTCACCTCACAGTAAGACGCTGTCCTGTTCGATTCTCAGCTAAAGCATCTTCTGTGTGGAGACATACATGAATGGGCATACCTTTGTTGAAGGTTGTGTGTCAGGGCTGGCAACTCGGCATGTAAAAATCTGCTGCCAATCATTAGCGGACCGGAGTTCCGCTGTGGCGACCCCTAACCGGGAAAAGCCAAAAGACACAACAACATTCCTAAGTACTTCATTTTATCATTTCCCGATAAACATTGATATCATCAAACCAATTCATGTGTGGGTATATAGTTTACAGCTATTACCTTTGTTTTATATTCATTACTTTTGTATAGTGAAAACATTGTCTCAGAATGTTCCATGACACTGAAATGTCCTTTTCTGTTTTTATCAGGTACAAAATAATATCATCTGCAAATAAAGACAACTTTTGTTGATTATCATAGGTTCATAGATTAGTACTAAGCTAACTGCCCTTGCGAGCCATTTTAAGCCTAGCCAATTATCCCTTGTGAGACTCAAATCCTGCACCTTGTGCTTTTAAGGCAAACACCTTAACCATTAGGCCACCCAATAATATCCTTGAATGTTTGAGTCCTTTATTTTATTTTCCAGTGGTTCTAAATATAATGCAAATAACATGAGGAAAGAGGATATCCCTGCCTGGTTCATCCGCTCAAACATTACTTATCAGAGAGGACCCCCACCACACTTTATCTTCACCTTTGCTGCCTTCTATATTCTCCTAATTAACATTATTATTTTGTCAGGCTATGCAAGTATTTCCATTGCCCTGCTTATAAAATCCCAGCTTACTCTGTAGAATGCTTTCTGTGCATCAATACCCACCAACAACAGTTGTATTTTCTTACATTCTGCTTTGTTTTTGATCACGATTATTCTATTAATTTTGTCAAATGTTTACCCCCTCCACAAAACCATGGTGATCCACATAGGTATCAATTTTGCATCACCTTTGCCATTCATTTAGCCTTTATAGAAATAAGCACTTTATAATCATGGTTTAAAATGACAATGGGCATATATAAAGCTGGATCTGTAGGTCTTTACCATTTTAGGTATTAGAGCCGCCGCTGTTTTCTTCCAGGATGTTAGTACTTCTTCTCTTTTTAAAATACCTTTAATCAAAATCTTCTAGATCATTACTACTTTCTTCTTTCCTAGAGTCCAAACTTCCACAGGAATGCCATCTATTCCTGGAGACTTTCCTGTTGTTTGGTTACACATCAACATTTTTTTCTTGTCTCCTCCTATCCTAACTGTAATTGAACTTTATCTACCTTGGCATATTTAATTCTACCATAAACATTTCCATTTGTACTTTTTTTTATTTCCACATTTCTCTGCTTTATACAGATTTTCATAACATTTCTAAAATATTTCTGATACCTCTACAGGATCTCTAGCTATTGTACTTGTTTTGGGCTTCCTAAGCTTGACAACAACCCTGTCTAATTTCTGTTGCCTGAGCTGTTGTACTAAATGTTTTGTGTCCTGGAATTATTATCAAAGAACAGTTGCTTAACAACAATCTTTCTAAACTCATGCATATTATCAAGGTATTTCCTTATTTTCACTTGAGCACCTTGTAGTTGCGCATCTTCTTGTTCTGTGAGATTCCCTATATTCTGTAATACTTTAACCTTTGTCAGTTCCTGTGAATAATCATTGTTACTTCTTAACCACATCTATTTTCTTTCATTTCTACCCTATTTTTAATCTCCAAGTTCATTTTATCCCACTACTTTGCCATATCTTCTTAAGAAATTTCTATGTTTTCTAACAACACCCAAATGATTTCCTCTATCCATTCCTTAAATTCTTTTCTTCTTAGCAGGTAGGTGCAGAAGCGCCAGTATCTCATTTTCATTTCAATGCCCTGCATTTTTATTTTAGTTATTATTAGTGTGTGATCTGAAATAATAATTGGATGTGTATCAAAACTTTGAACTGAATGCACATATTCCTGTGAAATATAATTTCTGTCAATCTTAGCCCAGTTTTTGTACCTTGGGGAATAATGTGTAAACTCTCTCCAAGCTCCTACTACTGAATTCATACCTTCTGTGCCAAATATTATAATACATTTCTTCAAAAATCTACCCTCTTTTGTTATATTTTCCTTCTAGGCCCACCAAATACATCCTCACTTTTGCAAATCAAATTCTATTCCCCACCTATACGTAATATACATTGCTGAAAGCTGATTATTTCTCCCAGAATTTTCTTAAGCTCCATTATAGCAGTTTTTGGTGGAATATAAATACATGCCAGTGTAATCCTTATTCCTTGCCAGTAGTTCCTTAGTACTACAAATCTACCATTGTTATCTTTTTACCTCTTCTATCACTATTGGAGCTCCTCCTGCAATTAATATAACTACTGCCCTTTTCCTTTGTCAAAGAAAGTCTGCTGAAAAACCATCCTGAAATCTTTTCTTTATCAAATTCACGTGTTCAGTTCTTTCTGGATGAGTCTCGTGTAGTATAACTATTTGCACTTGTCATTTTTTAAATATAGTCACTACTTTTCTTTTTGTATGCACCTATGAGACCATTCACATTCAAAGATAATATGGAAAATACTGGCATTATGATAAGAAGTTATTGTTCCCACCTGTTATGTTACATGCCTACACTGATGGTTGGCAGGTTGGTCTTTTATATAGTTGTTTCTTGCCATATCCATTTGAACCTATGTCACATTTTACATAACATTTTGCTTTAATGAAAACCCTCAAAAGTAAACCCCCCAGGACACCCCCATAACCTATTAACTAAATACAAACAGACAAAACTATGTACATCTTCAAATAATGAAGTTTAATGCTCTTAATAGGAATAATTGTCCTAGACTGACAGTTACATTCATAGGCCTGAATTGACCAACAATGAAGGTTATCCATTCTAAGATGCATGTTACAGCTTATGATTCTACTTACACTAAGTGCTGTCTGTTGTCTTAGCTTTATTCCTCACCAAGATGTAGAAAACAACTTGTATATGTTACTAATCTTAAACACAGGTACAACATCGAGTGATTGTCAACATTATTGAGTCTTTAATTAGAGACGGACTTTTTTATGAAATCAGAAATGTTTAAAGCGGAGTTAACAAACAGAATGTCTGTAGAAACAGATTCAATCCTAAAAAGCAAGAGGTGAATGTTTGTAGAGGAAATGAATTAACATTTAACTCAAATGTATGACTAAAGAGCTACAGCTATATAAAAATGATGCTGCAAGTAAGAAATAAAACAGGAAAAATATTAAATCTTCTCCAAAGTATTAGAACATGGTGTGAAAATGCCAGTCGTCAAAATGATGCCAAGAAACAAATGAAGAGTTAAGAACCATCCCCGGTGTAATAATTATGGTTTCAGAATTAGAAAGCATACACAATGTTTTTAGTGCAGATTAGAGGTTTTGTGAAATGCATCATAATTTCAAAAAGTTTTCAAAAAACAAAGTGTTGAAGCCAGTTGTAAATGAAGTAGAATCACATTGCCAGGACAAAGCTGGGATGTTTATTGACCCTATGAAAATATTGACCCTATGAAAATGCAAGTAGCAAATGCTGTGACTACACTAAGCAAGGACAAAGCTACTTGCAATCTACAGATGTGATCATATTAATGTAGTCCAATGTGTTATTCATCACAGTCTTACCTGTTGGACAGAAAAGGTGATGATTAAAAACATATTTACAATAGCTACATTATAATCAGCAATATTCTGTCTGAAACTACACTCTGGTTTCTGGATGTTAACTGCAAGCTGCTAAAAATAGCCATTATTACTTTTCTCTGTTTCTAATCCCAAATTAAAGTCTAGTGGTCATGTGTGGCTAAACTGTGTACCCAAATCTCTGCAGTAAAAGTTATTATTTCAAGTGTTGTCACTTCATGCTAACTTAATGGAAATTAATAGTTTGGAGTATGATATCTTTGAAAAGCCTGACATGATTAAAACAACTTGTGCTGTACAGATGCAGAACAATTGCTTTGTAGGAGAAAATAATACTAGCAACATTGTAGCAAGTTACTAGCAACACTGCAGCAAGTTAAAGCTGTAAATCAGTTAGTGCTGGAAAGGCAAAGTGTCAACTGTGCAGGCAGTCTGTAATGTTGCAAAGCTACCCGGCATGAATGTTTCAGCAATAATTTAGTTTTTACAGTGCATAAGCATTCTGGCAATGCTTTTGATGCCAAACTGCAGGATTTTGAAAGTGAATATGTCTGAAAATAATAAAACTGATGGAACAGTAAAAAAAAAAAAGAAAACTCCTATAATAAGTAGTAACCTGCAGCTATAGAAACATAAATCTTAGAATACAGTAAATCATGTGCAAAGTCATTTACCTTGCAGGTTATTAGAGAGAGGTTAATAGGGTCATAGGAGTTTACTATGCTAATGGCCCAACTGGCCCTTTTTAAGCTTATTCATGTTTTCTCCAATGTATCTGATATGATCTGATACCACAGGGTAATTTTAAGAGTAGGATATAGGTTTGCACAATGGATGGTCAAGCATTTACAGGCTGTCTTTGTCCATACGAGGCATAAGTGATAGGCCAGGGATAAATTTATATTTCCCATCCGGTCCAAGTTAAACTTGAATTAAGTTAGAAAATTGTTTTTGGTTAGAAAAAAAAAAAAACTCTTGCAGGAATGGCAAGCTCAGAGGAGAAAGATAGTTTACTGTGACTGCGGCCAGGAATGACATGAAGACAAAAAGAGAGCAGCTAGCAGGCACATGTCTAAGTGCATGCACATGCACTACATAGTAATACTATGATAACATCTGCATTTGGAAGTCAGAGTAAATGTCCTTCAAGAATGTTTACATCTATTTTATTACTTTAAGTGGGTTGAAAATGTGTGTATAGAGAACATGGGGTACAGCAAGCAGAGGGGCATGCATAAGGAAACAGGAGAGGAAAGAATGGTAGTGGGGAGGAGGAGGAGGAGGGGGAGGAAGGTTAGGTATTTTGTCTGTGACTGTCACCTGTATTTTAAGAAGGAATGATGGAGTAGGAAGTAAAGTTAAGGCAGGAAATTGAAAGAGGGCAGAGATTTGGAAGTAAGGCACACATACAAGTATAAAATGCAAATAATAACTAACAGGGTAGGTGCTGACACACAATGGAGTGTTTGACAGTAAAATTATAGACATACTGGCAAAGGGAGGACAATGCTTATGGGCAGGGTTGGACAAAACAAATGATAGGGAGGTGACACACAAGGAAGTAGAACATCAGTATGGGGAATAGGATGAGTATAACACTTCTATTCCCACACTGCCTGGGCTAGACCCACAGATAGCTCAGTTAGTACCCCGATCACTCTCCCCCCTTGACTTCACCAGAGGTTTTGAAAGCAGAATAGGCAGTTTGATGACTCTTGAAACCACACAAGGATCAACTTCAAGACCCTATTATGGATTGAGCCACTGTCCCACCAACTCTTCTGCTACCTCTACCAACTTCCACTGTATAACAAACATTGAAACCCATTGTAGTGTTACCAGAGGGAACAACAGTATTCCCCACTGGTGAGCAATGACCAGAGGCTACAGGTGTTACAACCAGGCTGACCCTCACCAGACTTGACAAGGAGACAAGACTGGAGTTAGGTGGAGTGCTGGCAGCAGAAAGATCAGTTTGATCGAGGGGTGAGGACCTGGGCAACACTACTGGCACAGCCTTAGAGGATGCCACAGAAAATGGAAACATAAATGAATATATATAAAACAACAACATCAAATCGTATATAAAAAGGAAGAATATGACAAAGAGTGGGACAGGGAGACAGAAATCAAAAAGAAAGACATTATTATTGTTTATGTGACATTTGACTTATCAGATTGCTGAAGAAATGCATACTAAACAAGCTGCACAAATTATATTAAGACACTTTAGATAGTGCTGCTTACATGCATTACCCCAAAGCCCTACAGAAGGATGTGCAGCCAGTTGTGGAGTATCACAGTCCTCATTGTTGTGACTCTGTGATAAGATGTGGAGAATACAGTGGAGGCATGTGCCTGTTGTGTTGCAGACATCATGGCCAGTAAGTGGGCTCCTGGCTCTATGGACTCCAACAAGCACTATACATGGAAGCTGTACACAGCAGTCCACATAACATTGTTATAGTAAGACAAGCTACTGTATGTTAGGGGAACGTATGACCAACAGTGACATATGTTAGAATGAAGTACAGGAAAGATATTGACTATGGGCATGTAGCCATCACTCAGTATGGTCCTTCAAAATGACCCTCTTCCTCCTAACTAATTAATCTTTTCCCCAAACCACACGCCACATTAGCCATCCACCTGGTACACTCACTCAAATATGTCTCTACATTACACACCCAATAGTCCCCCAACAACATGCATACCTTGAGTGTACACAAGTCATGCATGTAAGACCACAATGCATCATGTCAGTGATGAAGAGATGCAGTGCAGTAGGACAGATGAACTCATCTCAGCAGGAACACATGCTTGTGTCTCTTAGACCATATCATGTGTCCTACTTGTGGGTGTGAATGCAATGTTTATAAGTACAAAACGTTTGTTTACCTGTTCTAAGTAATGGTACTTCATGATGCACCTATACCTATAAAAAGTATGGCACTTGTCATTCCTAAAAGTACATCATATATCCAAACATTACATAACTTCTTCTGATACATATGAAAGTTACTTTAATGATAATACCTATGATTTAGCTTTGTAACTAATTAATACCACTTTGCAGTTAGCATACTCTGGCAGTGTGCACACATAATTAACAGTAATATTCCAGAATGCTACATAATAGTCAGTAAGGCATTTGCACTTTTCAACATGGCCAGCTCCTCTGTTCTCTTCTGGAACAGGAAGAATTGTAATTGATCTCTGCCTGAGCTGCAAAACATGGAAAATATAGTTTAGAACTCCTTAATTAAATGTCAAATTCAATCAGAATTACTAACAAGAGAAATAGCAGGACACTGGAAATATTATGACTGCTTTCATTACATCTCAGGGGCCCTTGTTCTGACCTTTTCTTCCTACCGACTAAGAAAGTCAAGATGGTGCCTCTGTAGGTCACTATATTGGTGGAAGCAGTACTCACTAGAGTACAGTATGCCAGTGGCATCAAACACCACCCTGTTAAGATTGTGTCAGATATCCACTTTATTCAGGGGCTGTCATAGGAGTTCCTAGTCAAATGCATTTAGTGGTCCCTATGCAGCAAGAATAGAAAGATCTTGCCTTCCTTGCTGTACCACCAGGAGCCCTGGCAACATCAGTGCCCTTGGAAGCCCTGGCCATTCACTAGGTGACATTCCAGAGAGCTATAGTAGCCCTCTCATGGTCACACAAGCTAATGTCTTTGGAACATGAAATGCAACATCAGGCAGCTAGTTAATGCAACCACTCATGGTGCCACTGTTGGCTTAACTCAGAAATAGATGGTATGGCACAGTGGCATTAGAGTGTGAACACTGACCTGGATAATGTGTACAAGCTTCATGGTGCCTGACTCTGATAACAACTGCTGTAGGTTATAGAAATAAAATATATTTCCTCCACATTGCTTTAGGATCATTGTCCTTCCCACACATACTCAATGTGCTTTGCAGGTACTTTTGTGAAAATCTCTTACCATGGCATTGGTAACGGAACAATAAAAAAATGTGAAATTCAGAAACACTCATTACATTGGCCTCATTAGCATACAGGCCATGTTAGAAACTTTGAAACTGTGTAATACAAGCTCCAATAATCACCATGGGCCTCAGTGTGCTATGGATCATTGCATCACACCAACAAACTGAGTACTGTGAAAAATTACTGGAAAAGATTTCTATGAGCAGCATCTGAACAAAGTGAGTGGGAAATGGTATTGTTATCCCTTGTTACACATATATTTTTGTGATTCTTCACAATATCACTGATAAGCTACAACTGTAGTATTTGTTAATGTTGCTGTTTCAAGGTGCAGTAATCCTGCCACACTACTGGGCGGTGTTACCTTTATTTATTTTATTTATTTGCCTTTGATTATTAGAAAAGTCTGATTAGGCAAAGCCCCTTTTCAGCAGAAGCTTGTGTAGAAAAGCTCCACCTTCCATACTTTTTCACAGGCAATTTTCATGCACTAGCAATAAACATATATGTGTGTGTGTGTGTGTGTGTGTGTGTGTGTGTGTAGTTTTACAGCTGATCACCATGATAAGCACATTAAACAGTATTTTCAGCATGATAAAGTCATGCATTTCTAAACTTTATTAAGGGTCGACTGTCATGACAGGTGAAATGTGGGGTGGTAAGTGAGGGTAGCAGGCTAACTTTAATTTCATTTGTGACTGCTTTGTGTGTTGCTATAGTTCATGCATACCTGTAGGCCATGGAGTGAGTGAGTGTTCACTCTATTGCCTAATACATAAAGATGTGAAA
The DNA here is from genome assembly GCF_019279795.1 of Protopterus annectens. NCBI lineage: Eukaryota > Metazoa > Chordata > Ceratodontiformes > Protopteridae > Protopterus > Protopterus annectens. The sequence continues at coordinate 250,715,624 of NC_056732.1, forward strand.
GTATTCTGAGGTCCTGTACTGCATGTAAATTGCAGCTGCTGCAGAAGCACTTATGTTATGTTCCTTTTAGGGGGAAATGTGTGATTTATATATTACTCACTGTGCAGGTTGTTATAAGTATTTGCATACAGATTGTGTGTTTGGTGGGGAACAGATAGCACTGTGACATATAGGGTAAACACTATAGAACTTTATCCAGTAGCCATGCAGTTCCTCAGTGTTTACAGGTTGTATCCTTAAAAACAACCCACTACCCCTTAAACCCAAAGGTACTGCATATGCTGTTTAAGCATCTGGGATATTACTGAATTTGGTGGGGGTTAGAAGCCTACATTTGCAGTGCATCATGTGTATCTTACTGTATGGATCTGAACCATTCCACCTTGTATACAGTGAGTAAATTCAGTGAGAATTTGCTTAAGGGAATGATCCCTGCTTGGTCTATGTAACAGTTAGCATCAGCGTCTGTGGCATACTGTGCCAAGGAATTATGTATTAGATGTATGCTACTTCAAATTTGTGTTTTTCTTTCAAGAGGGGTTTAGGATGGTAAACGAATGCAAACATAACCGTGCAGAGGAATGTCTGTGTACACTGTGAGGCAACAGCATTCACAGCCTGTGGAATCTAATGATTTATGACCGTGTAGACTGAGGGATGCATACAAATATCATTATGTGTCCTATTTATATGACTGGAAAGGTGTCCTGCATACAGTGAACCACATAGTCAGTGTATTTTACTTTCAGGAATGCAAATCTAGAGTACTCCTCAGATACTCTTTGGGGCCTATGTCATGTATAGTGGTGTCTAAATCTGCCAACCCCCACTGCTGACATCCACCAAAGCTTGATGGTAGCCATATGCTTGACTATGCAGTCTATGCACCTACAGATGGCACCAGCAATGTTGCTAAATGGCACATATGGATCACACGTCATTCTCAGGAGTAGTTGGTGACACCTGCAACATTTAGTCAACACACCCTGACCACACACAAACTACACTTTCCCATTGATCCCAGGTTTACATAAGTGTAGCCACCATTATATATTTCAGCGGTACATGGTTCTTGCCATTGTTTTCCCATGGCATTATCACAGATTATTTTTTTCAATTTCATATAGTTATGCCACAATGTGAGAGGCAGAGAAAGTGCAACTTTTCCCATGAAGAGAATGACATTCTGCTTCAAGCCCTTTGTCTCTATGTTCAGTGTATAACCAGTCGGTTGGTAATGCGCCAGTTGAGTATGTCTTAACGTGGATAGCTATCTTCAATAGTATCTCACTATGTGGGTTAATATAACTTACAGCCATGACATATTTTCTTTACAGGAGCATCAGGAGTTCTATTTCAGAGGCCACCTGTCCGAGGTATGTTACTTATTGTTACCCTGTACCTCTATAGTAGGTTGTATTAATTTATTCATAGGACTACAAGTTCTGGTGAAGGGTTCTTCCATAGTCTGAGTAATTCATTTTGCTGTCTTTCATAGGTACTATGTTATAAGGGTACTCTGTCATAGGTATAAGGCTGCCTGACATTGGGGAACTACCTGGCTATGATGATGGCAGCCAAATCTTGGCACAGTCATGTGTAACAGTGTCAGTGGTGGATGTACACAATGTGATGGTGAGATCCCTACACCACTCCATAGACACAGCTTCTGTGCCTGTACAACCCACCCAACAAACCCTGGATGATACCCATGGACAGGAAGACAAAGACAAATCTGCCTAGGGAGGAAAGTCTTTCCCTGCAGCACAATTCTGTAGACTACTAAGATGACATCAAGGAACAGCATGCCATTGATTGATACTGTCTACTTCCTGAGCTAGGTGTGTTTATGACCACTATGTACCATTTGTGCAGGGCCATAATACAGGGAAAAGGTAAACACTAACAGACACTAACACAAGCATTGCTGAACTGGTTGGGATAGTATGTGGTCTGCATCATGATCTCAAGGAGTGCATTGGCACGTGCAGCATCATGGACATGTGGTGTAGGGAGTTTACCTGAACTAGTTGCCCCTGTGTGGTCACACATCATGACCATCATAAATTTTGGGGATGGCCTAGTCTGGAACCCATAGTTTTGCAACTTCCACCCCACCATCCAGTGCTGAAGACACTATAGTGCAATTTGGACATGCATGCAGACAGAGTGCTCTTGTTGAGTCCACCCAAAGCATGAGGTGCTGTTTATGGTAATCTCATATTCAATTTTCTCAGTATGATATGGATTGTGCCTCTGACCTTCTTAGGAAACAGCACCCCTGTGGACGAGGGCATGCACGGTGAGTGCATAAATCTCTTGGGGGTGTCCTGGACCTGTCCACTAGATCTAAGCACAGTGCTGCAACCCCTGCTAGGGCTGTGAACCAGTACACACACACACACACACACACACACACACACACACACACACACACACACACACACACACTAGACATATTAAACCATTGAAAAGACCCCAGAGGTTCCTAACAAAATTATGTAATGTACAAGATACCAAAGGAGAAACACAACCAGGAAGTGACAGCACGTATAACAACTCTCTTAAAACATAAAAATAAATTTAATAAGATAAGCGCTTTCACAATAAAATTGTTTCATTAGATCACATCAACAAACTACAGCACAAGTATTATCTATCGTCCTGAAACACCGTAGCAGCCAATAAATACAAATGCATCTCCTATCTCTAGGCAACAAATTCAGTGATAATTAACTAACACTCCATCAAAACAAATAGAAAACATATATAAAAATCATATATAAAGAGCATATATAAAAAAACATTATTTCCTCAACCTATGTGCTTAAAGCACATTTATTGGCTGCTACAGTGTTTCAGGATGATATATAATACGTGTGCTTTAGTTTGTTGAATGTGATCTGATAAAGCAATTTTATTGTGAAAGCGCTTATCTTATTAAATTTGTTTTTATGTTTTAATAGAGTTGTTATACGTGCTGTCACTTCCTAGCTGTGCTTCTGCTTTGGTATCTTGCACATTGCATAGTTTTGATTTTTGGTATATTACCGAGCAGTTAATTGCCAAGGGCTTTCATGTTTTTTGAGGTTCCTAACAAAATGATCACTGACTTAAAAATCTTAAGCTACTAAAGAAAACTGGAGGCATTGTCTTTCTATTCGGTGCCCTATAGACTCTAGAGGTGTGAAACATGCCTAGCATGCCTTTAGAGACCCAGTAGTCCAGGATGTCTTGTATTTCCATAAATCATACTATCCCACTGATACTAGGAATAGAGACCTAAACCTGCATCATAGGTTCATAGGTAGGTACTAGGCTATCGGCCCTAGGGCCTATACTAGCCTAGCCAAAAAGGTACCCTGGCTTTTGCCACCCGAGAAAATTATTTTCCTCTGCCCCTGTCGAGCAGAGCCACAGAGGTGATCACCAGGGTGAATTTCCTATTTCCCATACAATCAACAAGATTTTTCTTGAAGAGTGCTAATGAGGAGCTTTGTTTGATATAGATAGGTAGTTTGTTGCAGAGTATGGGAAGTCTCTGGGACAGGAATCTATCCCTCCAGTATGTTCTGTTTATTGTGGTGACAAGGTTTATTTCCCTAGAGTGTGTAGCTCGGAGGGATTTGGATTTCTTTAAGTGGAGCATGTCTAACAGCTCTGGGTTTGACATAGCTTTGTATGTTAGGCAGAGATTGCCTCTGAGTAGGCGATATGTGACGGGGTAAAGCTGGAGTTTTTTGAGACGGTCTGCGTAGGGCATCTGTTTTAGCCTGGTAATCCTCTTTGTGAGGTATTTCTGCGACCTTTCCAGTTGTTGTAGATGTCTTGTGAGGTACATACCAAAAGGGGCATTGTACTCTATAATGGGTCTAATGAGTAATGAGTAGAGGGGAACAATTACCTCTTTTTTCCTGGATGAGAAATCTTTTGTGATGAGGTGTGTCACGTAGAAGGATTTCCTGACTACTACTGTGGTGATGTGTTTATCAAAGGAGAGACTACTATCCACCTGTGTCCCAAGGTCTCTTATCACACTTTTGGTGTTAAGTAGACTACCGCCTATGTGGTAGTTTGTGGGTACAGAGTTTTTATCAAAAGGGATGACAATGCACTTTTTGGCATTGAGCTTGAGGTCATGGCTTTGACACCAGGCATCTGTCTCAGTCAGGCCCTTTTGTAGGATGTCTACATCATTAGGAGTTTCCATTATGGCTCCTAGTTTGCAATCATCTGCCAACTTCATTAGCCAAAGACCTTCTGTGTTAGCCTGTACTTCAGAGAAGTAGATACCAAACAGGAAAGGACCCAGGACTGAACCCTGCGGTACTCCACTTGTCACTGGTCTGAAGTCGGATTTGGAGTCTGCTACTTTCATAATGTGGGTTCTGTCAGTGAGTCAGTTGGCAACCCATCTTGTGACATAGGGATTTATACCTAGTTTAGTGAGTTTATCTATAATTCCAGAGTGGGGGATGGTGTTGAAAACCTTGGCGAGATCTAGAAAGGCTGTGTGAACCACCTTACCCTCATCTGTGGCTTTGGTGACTGCTTCAAAGAAGTCTATCAGGTTTAGGAGACATGATCTGCCTTTTACAAACCCAAACTGGGTGGGGTCCAAAGTTTGAAGATTACCAATATCTTTATTTATTAGTTCCATGATGATACATTCCATTGCCTTGCAGACCAGGTTCGTCAGGCTAATGGGGCGGTAATTCCCACGGTCCATGGTGGATCCCCCTTTGTGGAGTGGGATAACCGTCACTGTGTGCCATTCAGTGGGCACAAAGCCTGAGATGAGGCTATGATTGAACAAGGTACTTAGGTGAGGTGCCAATTCTTTCTGTAGTTCATGTAGAACACAGCCTGGGATGTTGTGAGGTCCCATGGATGTGTTCTTGGCTTTGGAGAGTGTGGTTTTTACCTGTGCAGCCGTGATTACAGGAACTTTGTATTCTTCCGGTATAGAGATGGGCCCTTTAGAGGGTGAGAGTGGGTAAAGTTAGCACTGAACCTTTCTGTCAGGATGCTGGCAATATCAGTTGGTTCTGTATATTTAGTGACATTGTGCTGTAACTCAGAGCAGATCTGAGTGTTGTCATTGAGATTCTTGACATAGCTATAGAATGCTTTGTAGTTGTCTTTAGAAATAGTGGCGATTTTTTTTTCGTAATTAACTTTGGAGGATTTTATGAGGGAACTCATCTTCTTACTGAGGCTGGCCAGAGACTTCCTCCAATCATGGGATTTTACTCTTTTTTGCAGCAGTCTCTTTCTTCTGTTGTAGAGTTTGTTTATGGCAAGGGACCACCAGATTGGCTTCTTTTTTTTTTTGGAGGATAGCATCTTGGTTCTGTTAGGGATAGCATGATCCTTGCACTCATGTAAGTGCTTATAAAGTGCATTTGTGTAGGATTCAGCAGTCGTACCTCTATTGTCCATCTGCATGGGTGTCGTGAAGTTTGCCACTTCTGTCTTAAGAAGCATGAAGTTGGCTTTGGCGAAAATTTTTACGGTGGTTTCCCAAATGGAAGGGAGGGGGTGTGATGTGGATGTCTAGGCTGATTTGCTTGTGGTCAGATCTGACCAACGAGAAATTGACCTCTGGTGTGGAACACTGGTCACCCATGTTGGTAATGACAAGGTCTAGGATACTGCTGCCCCTGGTGGGGGTGTGGATAAGTTGATCCACATCATCTGTGCAGAACACTTCTTGTAAATATGGCCATCTCACATATCAAATGTACTGTTTAGGTATCCATGGGGTGTGTTTTCTGATGCCACTATAACAGCAATAAAGTTCTGTGGGCAGCATTCATTTCAAATCTCACTATTAGTAATACAATCTGGAAAAGATGGGTGACTCATCAAATACTATCAAATACCATCAGCAGTACAGTGAGCCCATATTGCCATCAACAAAGTGCAATTTGTGTTTAATATTAATGTGGTCATATATGCCTCAACGTATACAACCTCTAGCAGGCTTATACGTCTGGATTGTTAGAGTATAATTCTAAGAATAACAGGGAACATCCCCACTTAAAATTTCATGGATCACCCCAGTAATGAGAATAGGGACTTCCTTTTTAAAAGCCAAATAAAATCTAAGGGTAGTATCTAGCCTGATCATGTGTCTTTGTGTTTTTTATTCCTTATAAGCAACAAATCAACTCCTCTGGTTTCACTGAGTAGACTTATTTTTCTAGAAGTATGTGGGAACTCTTGAAATAAATCAAAGTATGTTTTCCCCATTAGGTATCTCCTACTTCTTCACTTAGGAAGAATTGCATATACTCCATAAATTTATCCTTCCAGTGTTCCCATGTGAACATTTCCCATTGTTTTCTTTCCTATAGTGGTTCTCCTATAATTTGTAAGAGAGCCCCTTTTCTGACTCATGCAATCAATCTATACACTAACAGTGCACAGGTATCACGTACTAAAGTACTTATTCAAATCAAGCTGGCTAAGACCTACTCACTTGCAAGAGCATGTTGTGTGTTTACCTATCAGTATTTTTCTCTCCGTCAGCAAACTCAATGAATGTGGTAGGGACTGAATAGATGCTAGCTCATCTTCGCATTCTCTGTTTTTGTTAGCTGTTATTTATTAAACTAAAGACATTTATAACACCCCATAAAATCTAGCATTCAGAAAATTGAAAGGTATAGCATTCTTTGGGATTCTTGGGTCTTATGCACATAAACATTTACTAACATGGTCTTTTACACTGTTTAGATGCCAAATTTCCCATATTCAGCTTATACACCTTTCAAAATCTTTCCCGGTCACTTGAAAATAATCAGTACTGGTCTTTAACCTGAATGGAAAATTAGGGGCATTGACAACTTCTTAATGTGCAGATCCATATGACAGATGCAAAGATTTCAATTACCAATAGTAAGAGGATTCTATGGCATTAGAGTTTACTTCCAGAAATGTCAACCAATTCCAGATGTTGTAAAGTTTTACACCATGTACTACTTCAGATAGGTTATTCATCAAGACAATCCTTCTTTGTACAATAAAGCATGGTGGTGGTGTTTTCACAGAACTTTTTTTTCCATGCAGAACATTTATAAATGGCATTTGCTTAGTTAGGGACCAATTTAGAATGCTGCAACAGACCTACCTGGTTTCTTCATAGTTATAGGTTGAAGTGAAATGCTAGTATGAGTTTACCTGATTTATTTCCTCCTTTAGGGGGCTTATGTAGTGATACTGAATGTTTACGTCTGGCTTGTGGTAGGGCAGGCATGGTAGTACTATGTATCTGCCATATCTGTGCTGGAGAGGGAACTCATAGTGTTAATGTGAACATCCCTGAACTTCTTTGATTTGGATGGAGAATGGGGCATACATAGCAGTCCTATGTGCCTCCCTTCTTTTTGGAGAGGAATAAGATCAATAGTGGAAAATGCTTCCTTGCCTGTTCTTTGGGGGGGGTGTATGTAGGTGTTGTGTGCTTTACTAATATTTGGTGACAGGGCATGCATATTCCTCTTGTTCTTTGGGGGGGGGTGTATGTAGGTGTTGTGTGCTTTACTAATATTTGGTGAGAGGGCATGCGTATTCCTGTTGTGTGCTTATCTCATTTATCTGGAGTGACATGCATATACTCATCGTCAGTATTTCACGAGTTAGCACACTTGCTTTTGTTGCTAGGCTGATCTGAAGATGGTTCAGTACTAACATTGTAGTACAACAATGCACTCCTCAGGCACTGTCCTTCAAATGAGGCTTTAAAACCAAAGTTTCATCTGAGCAAAGTGATGGTCACTGGCATAGATGAGTCCCTAGCAAGTCTATTATCATCTTCCACTTTGTCCAGTTAATTCTTCCCCATATTAATGTAAATCCCTATCTTACAACATGGCAGAGCACATAATGCAAAGAAGAGAGGACTTTGATTAAACAACAAAGAAAAAAAATACAAAACTATAACACAAACATCCACAGCCTTAGGAAGGATAGCAAAGATGGGTCTCCAGCCACAGGTACAGGGCTCCAGGGAGTGCCAGCTTGTGGCAGGGGAGAGAGCTGCTATGCAAAGTTGCATATATACAGTATATTAAAAGTAAGCTCCTATATCTGTCTAAGCCATCTGCATTCTGTACTCATCTCCCAACTTTTTTTTTTGTAGCAACAATGGTATTGCTATTTTAGTGCTCTTATGCAATCCCTGTCAGCTCCAATTCAAGAAAAAGTAAACCTGATGAGATACATCAAATTCTCTTCTGCAGCATGGTGTATTTTAATGTATTTCACCTCTGAAACATAAGTCATTTTCATTTGTACTCCAACTTGCCTCATAATTCCTGACACTGACTTTGTCTTTGCTGGATTTGCAAATACAGAAATATGAAATACGATGGACTAATCTGTTTTTTTCCAAACAGTTTATGTATTAGTTAAGTTTATGTATTATCATAAGGATTTATGACTCTGTGTATTCCTGTATGTGTGTATGTATATATATATATATATATATATATATATATAGGTTTACCATGACAATGTCGCCGAAGTATTCGAACATCAGATGTTCGAATACTTCATAATGCGGCAGGTCATCTGAGTGAATGTTGTAATTGCGAATGGACTGTGCATTCGGAATAACAACGTTCGCTCATGGGAGCGGATCGCGGTACAGTGCGGACAGGGAAATACATCCCTTTCCTCACTGTAGTGCGATCTCGGAGTTGGAATATTAAGTTGTGGTGGGGCACAGCCCCCATTAGTGCAGGGGCGAGCCCCTGCATACGCGTGTGTTTAGGTTGGGTAGTTCTGTGTATTTGGCAGGGTGGGCGTGCTCTGTGTTGCCTGTATTTCACGCTGTTTCGGTTATTCCACGTTGATCGACTGGGAATGTCGCGATTCGACGTTTTCGACATTTCTGTCCGGTTTACGGCCTTCTAAACATTCGGAAATATGTCCTTTCGACGTATTATTTCGGTAATTGCTACCTTATTTATTTTAATTTTCGAAATGATGATAGTAAACCATATATATATATATATATATATATATATATATATATATATATATATATATATATACACACACACACACACACACACACACACACACACACACACACACACACACACACACACACACATACATATGTGTGTGTTTATGGGTGTGTTTGTGCATGTGCGTGCGTGTGTGTGTGTGTGTGTGCGTGTGTGTGTGTGTGTGTGTGTGTGTGTGTGTGTGTGTGTGTGTGTGTGTGTGTGTGTGTGTGTGTGTGTGTGTGTCTGTGTGTGTGTGTATTCATGTTGACTTACTGAAGGTAGCTTGATGAACATAAAATATTTGAAAATGTTTTCCAAATCTACTTTCAGTGCTCTTCCAAGGAACCATTTTGTTTCGAAAGATAGCAAGTTCCCCTGCATCCCCATGTGGTGTGCCCCACCATTTCCCTAACTTATACATACCAACTCTAAGGTTACACAACAGTGGAGAAAGAGGTAAAATCCATTATAGACAAAAGCAGTTTTGGTGAAGGTGCATAAATCCTTTCATGTTCACCAAAACTACCTGCTGTGAATTGATGTTCACCAAAACTACCTGCCGTGAACTGATGTTCACCAAAACTACCTGCTGTGAAATGATAGGAACCTCTATACATACTGTCAAATGCCCAGAATGTCATCTCCCGGAACATCAAAATGACGATGTCGCAACTTTAGAACAGCGAACTCCCGGAACATTGAGCCCCGCTTCCGGGAAAGTAACCACTTGGCCATCACTACCTAAAACAACAACTTAAATACATCAAACTCAATGTAGTGTGGGGGGCTTCACTCCCACCCCCCCTACTTAAATATTCAAACTCCAAGATCGCACTATAGTAGAGAAAAGGGCAAAGGTCAGCAGTGGTGGCTAAGTGGTTACTTTCCCGGAGGCTGGACTCGATGTTCCTGGAGTTCGCTGTTCTGAAGTTGTGACGTCGTCACGATGTTCCGGGAGATGACATTCTGGGCATTTGACGTTCTGAATGGTAACCATATATAACTATATATATACATATATATATATATATATATATATATATATATATATATATATATATATATATATATATATATATATATATATATATATATATATATATATATATATATATATATATATATATATATATATGGTTCCCCTTCATATGATCGAATTTCCATAAACTCGAAACCAGAATCTCAAATTTAGAGAAACTTGAACATATGAAAGGGACAAAAAAAAAAATTAACACCTTCCAAATGTTTTCTAAGGGGGACTTCGCCCCCCTGCACCCCCGACACCCCCCTACTTAAATACACTTACTCCGAGATCGCACTATAGTGAAGGAAAGGCAAATCTCCTATTCCGCGCTATATGCGTAAGCGCAAAATGGAAGAATTTCCATTCATCCACTATAGTGCGGTCACAAAATATTCACATTTAAATTTCTAGGGTACAGGGGGGACCTGGCCCCCTACAATAAGGTAAGTTAACTTTTTATTTTTTTAAACCTAAGGCTCCCATTCACAATTTTGAGTGAATGGAAGTTCGAGATTCTGGTCTTGAGATTATGAATTTCGAGCTTCCATCCATTCGATCTTGTGAAGGGGAACTAAATATATATATGTATATATATATATATATATATATATATATATATATATATATATATATATATATATATCTGTATATATGTATATATACGCACACATATAAGTGTGTGTGTGTGTGTGTGTGTGTGTGTGTGTGTGTGTGTCTGTGTGTCTGTGTGCATGCGTGCATGAGTTGTCATGCATTTATGCATTTGAGGGGTTGCAGGTCCCATCCTCTTTGCTACAGCTTTGAAAATATCAAGTTAAAGAAGGGCATATTTCAGTAAATGTTGCAGTACAATCATCAAAAGTTTCCTGATATCAGGTATCCAACAGATGGTTATAATAATTTTATCCAAACTTCCCTTAAACTAGAGTTTTGAAAATGCAGTAAAACAACTAGTAATAATTATTTCTGCTATGCACAGCATGATACATCTCCACAGCCTCAAGACTTAAGCAATGGTGCAATGAAATGAGAACTATTATACAGAAAATACATTTAAGATTCCATACTCAAAATTACATGCCCCCTCTCCCAAAACCAGAATTGCTGAAACCAAGCAAGATCACATTTTAGGTTATTAACTATATGCCAAGTCTTGCAAACCTTACTATAAAGCAGAAGTATGCAGCCTGCTACTTACAATTTCCAAATAATAGTAATAATTACTGGCTGTGGCTGCTGTCCATTATACCCCCACATCGTACATCCTGTAACAAATTACATTTTTATGGACAAGCTATGCCTTTGAAAAGCAGACCATTCTAGAAGGCAGTCCACAGTCTTCTTGCTGTGGAACAGTCACAAAAGAAATGGTGAAGTATCTCTTTTCTCCTTATGCTCTCTATAATAACAGGACTTCTCCTCTTGTGCTTATAATTCAAACTTCATTCACTGGTATATGCTTGTGCATTTATAGTCATAAAATACCCTCAGGGAACATTTCTCAAAAATCTACTACCAATAGCACCAAGCACCTTATACTGCGATGAATTCCCTCTCATTTTCATGGGCATTACAGTCTTATATTCCTTCCTCCTATCTTGTACCAACCCCTGAAATTCGGCTTCTGTTGGTATTCCATTGTGTAGCAGCACTAACATTAACAAAAACACACACACGCACACACACATGTACACACACACACACACACACACACACACACACACACACACACACACACACACACACACACACAAAACAAACTCCAACTCAAAGAATGACCCACATTGGATGCAACACACACTTGCAAACATACACATACAGAGTGAATCAGAGCCTGGTACCTCATGTCCCCAAATAATTGCATAGTACAGTAGTGCTCTGTGACCTCCTGTAGTTCGTAAGTACTATCACACATCATTACAAATAATTACATTACAAAGTCCGTGTTATACACATACCACATCTGTGGAAGCCATATGTCTATAAAAGTAATGTCACACTGTACACATTGCCCATTCCCCTCCTGAACATTGGGTAGTCATACTGCCAAACATACATCTCTGACCATGTTCTGTATGCTCTGGTTATACCTGGCTATAATTGGCTCCTCTACTACACATATTAATATGTTACAAAATGTATTAGAAAAGCATGTTTTCAGCTGTTTCTATCACTGTCTTGCAATTGTCACTCAGATTGTGTTGGCAGGCTTGGTGACACAATCATATGTGTGAGTAATACATTAGGCTAGCTTGATGTCACCACCACATATGTCTGGCACACATTCAAATTCCACCTCCAATGATCTTCTTAAATTCCATCAAATCTTTGCTAAGTTCCTCACATTTCCACCATTTCTGTTCTCATTGCTTATCCATATTTCATTATAAACAGAACAACAAACAACTAACTGAACCAACAAAGGCTGTGAACCAGACCCCGAATGCACTCCAATAATATACTTGAAAGTAAAACTCGAAGTGAAAAATAAAATCACTTTATAAGTTAATTAAAATGTTCTTTACATCACTTCCTTAAATACCCAAGTAGTTCATTGTGATTGCATAAAACAATTTCAAAACGTTAAAATGAAACCACTAATTGCCTGCCTAAAACAAGTACCGTATATGAAAATTAGAAAACAAATACAACAAAATAAAAAAAAAAATTGTGTAGATTACATTGCTAAAACTTTGTATGAACTGTTGTGACATACTTTATCATTTCATTATGTCTTGTGTATTTAATGTACTTTAAGTACTGCACTACAACTTTTTTCTTTCCAATGCTTTTAATTTTAAAACTGGTGTAATAGAGCTACACTCGTTAATCCTTGGCCAACTGTCAGCTTGTAGCCGGATTTGCCACCTAAGTTCTCTAAGTTATAAAAATAGTCCTCACGATTTTCTGTCATTTATGTTCATTTGGTCAATTGCTAAAAAACAAATTGATGTTCTGAGTTATCACTGGTGTGTTTAGCTAAGGCATTATTTAAATTATGCCTTCTTATGGCATATTCATGTTCGTAAATTCTTTGGCAAAACATTCTCTCCGTTTTGCCAATGTAAAATGCTGAGCATGAATCACACTTGGCTAAATATATCACTGATTTAGAATTGCAGTTGTATTTCCCTTTTATTTGGCATGTGAAATTTCTTACCACAAATTTATCTGCTACTATTATTTTGTGCACCATGCACATGCCCCGCATTTAAACATGCCATATATGCCATTACCATCGATGGACCGTCTCTCCTTAAACAAATCTTTAAAATTCATTCCTTTTCTATATATAATAACTGGTCCTTCACCTACGTGTTTCCTAATATTGGGATCATCTGTTAAAATGGGCCAATTCTTCTCAAAAACAGATCTCAAGACTCTGAAGTCATCAGTAAAAGGAATAATTAATGCTTTTGAGAAATCAGATCCCTGTTCTTTATGATACTTATCTATGCCTATGTTAATACTGGATTCCACCATGGGAGTTTCGTGCCCATCTCCCATTGGTCCTGTGTGGTAACCATCCTCACCCAGGATGGGCTTGAAATGCCCAAGCATTCTTTTTCTTGTCACTTCCTGAATTAAATCATCAATTAATTCCACAGGGTACGTTCTTTTAAGGAAAATCGAGCATAAGGTATTACACTCTTGAAAAAATCCTCTTGTCTGGTGACCATTCAAGCTGCCCTTAACAACTGTCCCTACGCCACAGATCTTTTTTGATGCTGTGGATGGGAACTATTGTAATGTAGGAAACAGTTGGAATACGTCTCTTTCCTGTAAATGGTGGTAACGTATCTCTTATTAACTTCATCTTTAGATAAATGAATATCCAAATAGTTCATGAAATTTGGATTAACATTCCAAGTAAATTTAAGGAACATGGCTGTATTATTTATATATTCCAGGAATTCTTCCAGTACTACCAACGGCCCTTTCCATATGAGACATATGTCATCCTGGAATCTGTGGTATGTTCTAATATGGCTATTGTAGCAAGACTTAAAAAAATGCTTTTTCCAATATGCCATAACAGTGTTACCACAGGCTCCACCACAAGGTGAGCCCATGGCTATTCCCTTTTTCTGCAAATAATACTTGTTATCAAATATGATGAAATTATTACTGAGTACCAACTCTACTAATTCCATAATAAGGGTGGTGGTATCATGGGGGATCTTGTATTCTATTAGTGTTTCATTAACCTATACTAGTCCTGTGTCCTGTGGAATAACTGTGCAAAGGTCACTAACATCTATGGTCATCAGTATATCATTCTGAGTGTATGGTATATCACTTAAGAAAGCCAAAAAAACCATGAGCCTTTGCAAATCTGGAGTTCTTTCTTTGGTATTTTCTTTAATTCATAATATAAATATTGTGCACAAGCTGAAGTTATGGAATCCCTTCCATCCACTAAAGGCCTCGTAGGAGGATGTCTGATGCTTTTGTGGATTTTGGGGATTCCAAAAAAGACTGGCATTCTAGGAGTTAATATATTTAAATAGTTGTGTAATTGAATATCAATCCTTTTTTCCAAAAAATGTCACTTAACTGAGTGTGGATCCTTCTATATGCTCCATTTAACTCATTCAATGAAACTCATCATATGTGTCTGTATATCACAATTCGTTCATTTTATCACTACACATATCCGAACTCATGATGACCGCACCACCCCCCTTGCCCAGCTTCATAATCCTTATTTTTTCTTTCTGTAAACTATCTGTAAGCTTCCACTCATGTTCATTTAAATTCATATTTGTGTTATGAAGCCTATTTTTGTGTCGATACAAGTTCTTTTAAGTCTAGTTCACATAGCTTTTCATACATTACTAATCTTGGATGGATGGGTGGGTTAAAAGTGGAGTTAATGCTGTATATGTTCCTAGCACCATTATTGCAGACATTGTTTTGGTGTAATAAAGAAAGATTCAATTTCCTTAAATACAACTTTAAATCCATCATAATATCAGTAAAATTGGATGTATTAGTTGGAACAAATGTCATTCCCTTAGCTAATAAATTTGTAACATCAATATTAATGTTCACGTGTGAAAAATTGTATAGTTTAAAATCTTTTTGTTCATTCAAGACAATAATGCATTCATATTTCATTATATTTAACTCACTCCCTCTTGTACAGCTCAAGTGTGTACCTTTAACTCCCAGTGGGTGTGGCTTGAGCCTATAAAAATGAAGTTATCACCTTACAGTTCTAACAAATACTCATTGACAGAGGTCAAATGTCAATACAATAGTTTTTGTAATCATGTATGCTTCAAGATAAAATATTCTGATACCTATTATGTAGATTATGTAGCATGGTTTTGAAATTATTAATGCAAATGTGAACAATCAATATTTGATGCCCAGAGGCGCAGTAGGAGTTAACTTCAGAAATGCCTGGAGGTGCACTCTGCTTACATATACTAAGTCCAAGATGCCATTTCTCAGGAGCATTCCATTTTTTCTGAGTATGGTGATCTCGGTTGTTATACATAAGTTTGGGGGGTGTGGGGGACTTGCCCCCCTGCAAAAAAAAGTTTTAAGGAGAAGAACGATTTTTCAAGAATCGCTCTTCTCCTGTAATTTCTTTCTTTTTTTCTGGCTTGTCAGCACTCGCTGTTTTATCTTGTGACATTTCAACATGGAGCACAGATCACCCATAGTCATTAATATCTGTGGCACTAATACTCAGTTGTCATCTAACTGTCCTCTACCACAGTCTACTTAATTTCATCAACAGGAAAAAAAACAGGACTTATGGACACCCCTGTTTTAAACCTCAAACTCCTCTGTAGGCATTCCTTACCCAATCATTAACTATTGGTTTTATCAATGAAAAGTCATAAACTTTCTGAACACAAGCAACATAATCTCTACTTCTCCCTTCTTTCAATAAAATATCCATCAATTCACCATTACCAATATAATCAATGGCCTTCTCTAAGTCTATATCAACTAGATAAACCCATCTTACTCCACCAGCTATCTCAGCCATCTGTCTCTGTCTCTCTCTCTATCTCTCTCATTAATGTGCTATAGTCTGTACCCCATTTTCTTCCTCAAAATACCTAGTGCAAGTAAAACTTAGACTATCCCACACTCTTCTGCATTTCCTTTCAGCTGTTCCCGTTAGGGGCCGCCACAGCAAATATTTTTTTTCCATTTCTTCCTGTCCTGTGCATTTTGCTCTGTCACACCAACCACCTGCATGTCCTCTCTCACCACATCTATAAACCTTATCTTAGGCCTTCGTCTTTTCCTCTTACTTGGCAGCTCCATCCTTAGCATCCATCTACCAATATACCCAGCATTCCTCCTCAGCACATGTCCAAACCAATATAACCTCACCTCTCTAGATTTTTCTCCAAACTGTCCAACCTGAGCTGACCTTCTAATATACTCATTTATAATCCTACCCATTCTCATCACACCCGGTGCAAATCTTAACATCTTTAACTCTGCCATCTCCAGCTCTGACTCCTGTCTTTTCATCAGTGCCACCATCTCTTACTCATATAACATAGCTGGTCACACTGCCATCTTGTAGACCTTTCCTTTCACACTTACTGGTACCCATCTGTCACAAATCACTCCTGACACTCCTCTCCACCCACTCCACCCTGCCTGCTCTCTCATCTTCACCTCTCTTCCACACTCACTGTTAGTCTGAACTGTTGATCCCAAGTATTTAA
The DNA here is from genome assembly GCF_019279795.1 of Protopterus annectens. Classification (NCBI taxonomy): domain Eukaryota; kingdom Metazoa; phylum Chordata; order Ceratodontiformes; family Protopteridae; genus Protopterus; species Protopterus annectens. The sequence goes on from NC_056732.1 coordinate 250,732,372, forward strand.
ACTCATCCACCATCTCTACTCACTACATCCTCACCATTCCTCTTCCCTCTCTCTCATTCACACATGTATATTCTGTCTTAGTCCTGCTGACCTTCATTCCTCTCCTCTCTAGAGCATATCTCCACCTCTCCAGGGTCTCCTCAACCTGTTGCCTACTCTCACTACAAATCACAATGTCATCTGCAAGCATCGTAGTCCACAGGGATGCCTGTCTGATCTTGTCTGTCAACCCGCCCATCACAATTGCAAATAAGAAAGGGCTCTGAGCTGATCCTTGATGTAATCCCACATCCACCATGAACACATCCATCACTCCTACCGCAGACCTCACCACTATTATACCACCCTTTTACATACTTATCTGCCACTCCTGACTTCCTGATACAATACTACAACTCTTCTCTAGGCACCCTGTCATATGCTTTCTCTAAGTCCACAAAGACATAATACAACACCTTCTGACCTAGTCTATACTTCTCCATCAACACCCTCACAGAAAACATTGCATCTGTAGTGCTCTTTCTTAGCATGAAACTCAAGTTTAAAGTTTAAGTTTAAAGACTATCCCACGCTATACCACTCAAAATCTAATAATAAAGTGCACCCTCAATTTTGGAAATTTCAAGGACCACCCTTTGTGAATGAAAACTTCACAAGTTAAAATCTCAGTAATCACTATTTTTTTATTAAAATGTAGTAAATCTTCATATATCTATGCCTCTTTCTCCTCTACTTACCGAACATTTAAAAATATTTCATGCAGCATTTCAGGTTATCATCAAGTACATTACCATAGAATTTGTACTTAATGCCATCTATACTAGGTGAATACTATCTACAATACATGTATACTAATGGTTAACTCTTTTCAACACTTGCTTCTCTTCTTCCAAAGTAATCTCTCACCTGATTCCTCATTCTTCAGCGCTGTAACTCTTTTTCGCCCAAATTTACCAACCAAAACTGTGTACCCATTTCATCCATCCACTATTATCCTCCAAGAAGCTGTCACATGTGCTTCAGCTGCATCTTCCTCTTACACAACAATGAACAAACCTGTCCCTTTATGTCCACTGTACTAAATTGTTTCCATTTATATTTCTTATACATCCTGTTTTCCAAAGTATAACTGATTCTCTAACCTTTTTCCAAACTTTGATCTCTTCCTTTCTTCTATTTTAACATGCAATCCCATCATACATCCACCATTTCAAACTCCTTCAATCTGATATTAACTCAATCACTCCAATGGAGCTCTGGAAGGTTGCACTCTAACCTGAAATGGCTGTATCCTGAGACATTTGACAAAATGAAGTTATATCCTCACACTTAACTGTTCATATCTCTGGGACAGTAAGTGTTACTAAAGAAGTATAAATGCTAAATTTACCAGCATAAACCAGTGGTAGCATTCATCACATTTTAAGCCTTAAATTGGATTTTACAAAGGAAAATAAAAATAGTCAATATTAATTTTTGTAATTTTATAAGTAACTTACAACACCACATCAGCCACTCAAGCTAGACACATAATGCCATGAACATTTTTTTTTTGTTAATCCAGCTGTGAGTTTTAACATGAGGCTAAATAGTTCCTCCTTAGTTCCTTGGTTGTTTACGTATTTACAGAAATATGAACATTATGAGAATCTAAATAAAAGGTACATGAGAAGCATTTAATATCCCTTTCATTGCACTAAATAGAGGTAAGATGTGAATGCAGTTATGTTGCATAGCATGTAAGCTTTAAGACAAAAGCTTTCAGTGGCGAAGCCAGATCTGGTGATGTATAGAGATAATGCTGTGACTATAGCTCAGACAACTTGAGATTGATTAGTGCCTCGGGCACCTGATAAAGTTGGCATGGGAGGATGGGTGTGCCTATCGTGGGAGGGAGGGGTATGGTCCAAGGTTGTCCAATGCCATAATCCCACAGAGGAGTAGTGGTAATGCATGAGACATTTCTGGGTGGCCATTCTGTCACCAAGATGTTTCAGAGGTATCTATCAATGAGAGTGTACTATCTGCAAAATGAAAGTGTACTATCTGCAAACAAATCTTTTTGTACTAAACACAAACAGTCAAAAAGGCACTCCTGTGCTAAAAGCAAATGCATGGCTCATAAGAACATAGTAGAATCCCAAAAAAGAAGAAAGAGCCAGCATACTGTGTATCAATTCACTTTTATTCACTTAAAAGCAGACCGGTTTCGGCCAGAAAAATTCCACAGCCTTCTTCAGTGCAAAAGGAAAAAGAAATGGTATTCAATTAAACAATAAATATATTCAACTCAAAGCTTATTGGTCCATCCTAGAATTGTTCATTCAAACCAGGTGGGAACAGCGCACCCAGTTTCACAATCCACTTTTTCTCTTTTTTATTTAAAATGGAGTGCCATCCAATTTTATTGGATCTGTTGCCCTTTACAATATCAATGATCAAAAATGAGAACCTAGCAGTGGGATGTATAAGTTGATGTTTATAAAGTGCATTGGAAGACTTTTTGTTTTTTATATTACTAATATGTTCAGAGATTCTTATTCTAAATGGACGAGAGGTCTGACCAATATAAAAGGCACCACATGAGCATGTAGCTTGATATATTAACCAGTCAGTGCTACAATTTGCAAAAAAATTAATGTCATAAACTGCAGAACTATTTCGACTGGAAAATTGTTTAGATTTGACAACCTTGTCACAGTGGATACAATGTCCACATGGATGACAGCCAACTAATGGATCCCCCATAATAGTGGTTTGTATATATTGAGAGGTATGATGGTTAGATCCATGTTTATAATAATTGAAACATGAACCAAGGTTTTTACCTTTCCGGTATGAAAAAAGACATCTTTCCGGTATAATTTGAAATAACTCCTCATCATATTGTAATATATTCCAATGCCTATTGACGCTTTCAATTAGATTCACTGTATTTCTGGCATATGTTGTAACCAGCCTGATGGGTTGTATTGTTGTGACATTGTGATCCTTGTACCTCAAGAATTCTTCTCTATTGGTCGAATTGACCAAGTTACTTGCCTGCAACACATAACCCATACGATATCCCCTGGCTTTGAATCTACTGGTAAGATCCTTCCTGTGATTCTGAAATTAAGAATCATCTGAACAAATACGTTTGGTTCTGATAAATTGTAATTTTGGAATGTTGCGGGCTATATGTAAAGGATGGAAACTAGATGCATGCAGAATGGTGTTATATTGGGGATATTTTCTAAATACTTCAGTACCCAATGTATGGTCTGATAATCTGCTGATATTCACATCTAAGAACGTAATGCTGTTTAAATCGTAATGGATGGTAAATTGTAATCCCAAAGGGTTCTGATTTAAATAAGATATAAATGCATGTAATATATCAACCTCTCCTTTCTATACCATCCAACAATCATCTAGAAAACATCTCCAAATATCAATGTGTTCCAAATAGATATTGTTCACTTGATCATAAATCAGATGTTTTTCCACAAAAGCCATAAACAAATCTGCATAAATGGGGGCAAAAGAAGCCCCCATTGCTGTACCCTTAGTTTGTAAATAGCAGGTGTCCTGATAGAAAAATACATTACTGCTAAGGACATGTCCTGCTAACTGTACTAAGAATGAGTTGAAATCAGAGTCATATAAATTGGCCACCTCCAGCCAATATTCAAGTGTGCACATCAGCCAATCAGGTTCTAACTGGCTGTCTGAAATAATTTGCAAAAAAATTAGTAGTATCCTGTAATCGAGACCGGACCAAATGTAAGAGGGGCTTAAGATATTTAGTCAGGTAAAGAGATAAAGGTTCCGTGATGTAACCTTTACCTGAAACAACTGGTCTGCCCGGTGGATGTATGGGATCTTTGTGAATTTTAGGCAAAAAGTAGATATATTGGTTGGCCGGGTCCTGAACCATTAGTTGGTGCATAATGCCATTCGTAATAATTGCTTTGTCCCTGGCCTGAACTAAAAAATCATCAATTGATTTTTTAAAATGATGAATGGGATTGATGGGCATCTCAAAATAATATCTACCGTCAGACAACTGCCTTTTGGCTTCCTGATCATGATTGTTTCAATTTAATACAACCACAGCTCCACCTTTGTCAGCTGAGATAATAACAATATTCCTATTATTTTGTAGTTCCAGAATAGCTTGTTTTTCCACAAAATTGGCATTATTTGATTTGTATTGAATCTCTGCCTTGGAAAAATGCAGATCTTTGAGAATGCTATTCTGGAACTGGTGTACCAAAGGATGCATAGGTGGAGTAAAGGACGATTTATGATATACAAACTTATCATTCATATCATTATTATCATCATTGCCAAGAAACAGTCTTAAATTCAACGTTCTACAAAAAGACATTAGATCTTGAGCAAACATTTCTTCAAACACCATAAAACCTGGAATGAAAGTTAAACCTTTATTGAGTATAGACAATTGAGCTGGAGATAGTACAAAATCAGATAAGTTTAAAACATTTTTGTTGTGATCTTCCACTAGTTCTGTATAACCATTTTCAACAGGCTCTGAATGTTGTCTATGCCTCCTGTGTTTACGTCCCCCCCGCTGGTACCTGGGCCTAAAGGGACAGATGTTGTTGTCCTTTTTGGTGATGGTGAACTTGGTATTGATTTGAATTCATTGTCTGTACAAGAGGAAATGTCCTCAGTAGAGGACCCAGTGTCATGACCAGATTTTCTCAATATGGAGCGTGGTCTTTTTCTCTTGGATGTCTGTGACAATGAGGGTGTAAATCTCACATGCTTAGAGTTATTTGAAAATGGATTACCTTGCTGGTAATCATCGTGATCCCACTTAAATTTTTTGATTTTTCTGCTTTTAAGTTGTTTTTCCAGATTATTCAAATCTGTTGCCACTTTATTAGGATGCTGATTATAGTACGGTTCCCCCTCAAAAGGTTTGATATCATTCACCATTCTGGTTACTATATCAATTTCTTTATCAATGACTTGATCATATAATATTTGGATAAAGTTTCTACAAAGGACATACTAGCTTGCTGCTGTATCTAGGACCGCTGGTCACTGAGCTCCGAATCTATTGCCCCGACATGGGGTTGTATACGTACTCTCAGACCCCGAGGGGTTATTCCTTTGGCAATGTATGCCTTAAACAATTTGGAATGCCAGATGTTAGATCTAAGAATGTGAAGCTGATGGAATAAACCTTCAAAAGCTGAAATACAAGCAGATTCAGAATTGGGTACATCATCATTAATATTGATACTTTGAGAGGAAGATCCAAGGCCAAATGCCCGAAGGTCTTCCCTGTCAGCTGATAATCCTGTTACCAAGCTTGTAAGATCCATAATTGGATATGTGTTTATTCAAATATCTGTCCGTTGGATCAAACCCCGAATAAATTACTGACAATAATAGCCACAACAACTACGTCAGTAAAAGAATATCATGTGATGTATAATATTGGTAGGAGGGACAATAACAGCCCAAAATTGTGAATTAAAAGGAAAATAACTATATCATTCCAAACCAAGCTGCGTCCCTACCTACTGAAGCCACCTTTGGCCTCTCTTGGGTGCACTCAATAGTAAAAGTACAATTATTGCATACTAAACACTTGAGAGTGAAACACCAGATTGTGCAGCACAAGTCACTCATGGAAAAGACACACCAGCAATACCAGATTGTTCCAAAATCATATTATAAAAATGTGGCCAAAAGGTGAATGAATCAAAATATCCTATTGTTTAGCCTGTATGGCTTAGAAGTATATGAATCTAAGCTCAGATGTCAATATTATGCACATAATATATAGAAAATAATCTAGAATATGTTCCAGCTGACTAAAAGAGGGACCAAAAGTAACAAGAATATTAATAGCAGAAAATTTGTCAATCAAATACTCGGTTATTAAACAGACAAACTTGGACTCTTAACTAAAGAGAAAGAGCAGTTCATATAAGTCAACCAATAACTCGTCACTAAAGATATCTGCTGTACTAATACCCACAAATTATGACATTCAACAAAAATTAATACCAGAATAAAGCTATAATATAATATACACAAGTTATAATGAAGTTTAAACTGTCCATTATGAGAATAATGATCAAATTGGAAAAAAACAGATTGCACTCCACATAAACTCGCCGAGTAAATGGAAGTTCAACAGTACCTTGTGTCACGAGCACTTATTACAAGTAAACCCAAATCTACAATAAGTGTTTAAACACATCAAGAACTGAAACTTCCAATAGTCAGCAATTGAAGTTGAACACATCAAAAATATAGTCCACTTTAGAGTTCACATTATGAAAAAAACTTGTCAGGTTAATGTCTCGATTGAGCATCGGACTGTGAAAATATATATTGGTGGTGTCCTGGTTGACCGTTTGTAAAAATACTGTCCCAAAAAGAGCAGATTGCCCTCTGCATAAAATCGCCAAGTAAATGAAAGTTCAGCAGTACCTTGTGTCAAAAGCAGTTGTTTCAAGTAAACCCAAGTCTACAATGAATGTTTGAACATACCGAGTAACTGAAACTTCCAATATTCTGCAATTGTAGTTGAACATATCACACAACTGGTCCACTTTGAACTCCACCTTATGAAGAAAACCTGTCATGTTAATGTCCCAATTAAGCATCGGACTGTAGAAAAATATACATTATTAGTGTCCCGGCTGACCGTTTGTAGAAATACTGTCCCAATAGAAAATTGGAATCCAAAAAGAAAAAATTCCACTCAGTATGCAAACGCCAAATAATAATAAAATTTCACAGTACCTTGTATTCCTTGATATTGATATAGCCCATCAATTGGAAAACAAACAAACTAAAGATATGCAACAGTTCTTGAAAAATGGCTACGCGTGCTTGAAATAATCCCCAATATACAATAAACGTTAGCACACCCAAAATAGCTGGAACTTCCAGTATTCGCAGCTACAATCTAACACACCAGCCAGATGATAAGATACTTCGAACTGCACTTAGCAAAGAAAATGATTGGGTTGACATCCCTAATAGACAGCCCGATAATTCCTTGTTACCAGCTTCGTCATCCACCATGCCAGAGCCCAACGCGTTATGGAACAAACGCCTCCATTAGCATCCTTCTTGAAGATAAGAACCAGGTCACAACTAAATCCACAGCACTGCTGGATGATAATCCCAAAAAGAGACGAACAATTGCGATGAAAAATGTATATATAAAATAGAAAACAGAGATTACACAGACCATGTGCAATCAATACCAAGTACACAGGCCCCCAGCAGGAACTGAAAAGGAGTGTAAAAGTCAAAAAGGCACTCCTGCGCGAAAGGCAAATGCACGGCTCATAAGAACATAGTAGAATCCCAAAAAAGAAGAAAGAGCCAGCATACTGTGTATCAATTCACTTTTATTCACTTTAAAACAGTCCGTTTTTTTGTGAACTGTTGCTGTTCTCCATTACACAGGAACGAAGCCTGTGGTTAGGCTATGATTGAAAAGGGTACTTAATGGTGATGCTATTTCATTTTTTAGCCTGTTTAGAAGACAGCCTGGGATGTCATCTGGTCCCATAGAGCTGTGTTTTTTGTGGATCTACCTGAAAACATCGACACGTGAAAACACAGAAAATGAGATCACTGACACCACAAAACCGACAGATCAAAACACGACAGTTTACATGCCCGACAAACCACAATCCCGACAGTCAACAAAACAAAACAAATCCATTTTCCGAAAAACACACACACAACACAAGCACGCCAAAAACCTTACCAACCTACACTAAACCTTACATACGCAACTATCTATGCACTAACCTTAACCCAAACCCTAAACCTAAGGTCCATCACTATCGCACACTTGCCTTACCCGCACCCTAACCCTAAAGTCTGTCACTGTTGTACACTTACCTTACCCGCACCATAACCCTAAAGTCCATCACTATCGCACACTTACCTTACCCGCACCCTAACCCTAAAGTCCATCACTATTGCATACTTACACAGTCATGCTCATTTCACATGTCAGTGTTTTCAGCGTCGGGATTTTGAACTGTCGATCATTTCAGTTGTCAGTCTTCCGGTGTTGGTGTTCTTATTGTCAGTATTTCAAGCTTTCGATGTTTTCAGGTAGATCCATTTTTTTGTCTAGGACCAGTTTGGTCAAGTAGGCTTCATAGGTTCATACGTTCATAGGTAGGTACTAGGCTATTGGCCCTAAGCTAGCACTGAACCTATCTGCCAGGATGTTGGCAATATCAGTTGGTTCTGTATATTTAGTGTCATTGTGCTGTAACTCAGAGCAGATCTGAGTGTTGCTATTGAGATTCTTAACATAGGTATAGAATGCTTTGTTGTTATCTTTTAAATCAGAGGCGATTTTGTTTTCAGAACTAGCTTTGGAGGATTTTATGAGGGATCTCAGCTTCTTACTGAGGCTGACCAGAGAGTTCCTCCAATCATGGGATTTTATTCTTTTTTGCAACAGTTTCTTTCTTCTGTTGTAGTTTGTTTATGACAGAAGACCACCAGATTGGCTTCTTTTTCTTGGAGGATAGCATCTCGGTTCTGTTAGGGATAGCACGATCCCTGCACTCGACTAAGTGCTTATAAAGTGCATTTGTGTGGGATTCAGCAGTCGTACCTCTATTGTCCATCTGCATGGGTGTCGTGAAGTTTGCCACTTCTGTCTTAAGAAGCATGAAGTTGATTTTGGAGAAAATTTTTACGGTTGTTTCCCTAATAGTTCAACTAGAAAAGAAAAAGCAGTAAATGCACTGTGTGCAAAATTCCGTCTCTGTGTCTTGGAAATTCACCTCTATTTAATCAATGAAACAGTTCACGAGGTAGAAGTGAATAAAAGTTTATTGTAATGCCAACAAACAAAGAATGGAACCATTCTTTGTTTGTTGGCATTACAATAAACTTTTATTCACTTCTACCTGGTTTCATTGAAGGTGTTGTGGACTGTTATGAGCATTGAATAGAGGTGAATTTCCAAGACACAGAGACGGAATTTTGCACACAGTGCATTTGCTGCTTTTTCTTTTCTAGTTGAACTTTTATGGTTGCTGCACTGTTTGCTTCAGTTGAGTTCTTGTTTCCCTAATAGGGGTGGGGCGGATATGGATATCTAGGGTGATTAGCTTGTGGTTGGATCTGACTAATGAGCAATTGACCTCTGATGTGGAACACTGGTCGCCCATGCTGGTGATGACCAGTTCTAGGATATTGCTGCCCCTGGTGGGAATGTGGATAAGTTGATCAAAGGCATTGGAAATGATGAATTCCAGAAAACGTTGAGCAAAAGAGTTGGTACATGATTAGTTTTCCCATTTAATGGTGGGGTAGTTGAAATCACCCATTATTAGGGTGTTGGGTTATACCTAATATTTTCCAGTGTATCAAGAAAAGAGGAGTGGGAATCTGGAGCATAGTGGGGGTCCGTAGCAAGCTACAATCTGGATTGCAGTCTTGCCTAAAGTTAGTTAAACTTGGATAATCTCAGATGCATTATGCTGAGCAATTGGCTTGGAGGTGTGGATATCCTTAATGAATATGGACATGGCTCCTCCTTTAGTGTTTTGGTCCGGGTTAGGTGGCCGAAAGGTGTGGTATGAATTATAGCCAGGTAATGCAGGGTTGCTCTCTGGAGCTTTGAACCAGGTCTCTGTCACTGCACAAATGTTGATGTTCTTCATTTTAAGGAGTGCCTCGAGTGAGGAGCATTTTGAGGTTTAGACTTCTAGCATTGAGTAGCATTACCCTCAGATTTTGCTTGCTTGTACCTGTTACGGTGGTGAAGTTGTCATTTGAACCTTGCCTAAAAAAGGCAGTATAGGGGTGTCCAGAGCCTTTGCCAGTATCCAGAATCCCAAAGGGCGGCAGGTGCAGGCCATCTCTGGCAAAGCATCATGGTCTGCTGATCATGTCATTCCAGGCAGACAGATACTGGATTCCCTTAGAATGACTCCAGAAGCTTAGCCAATTGTTGAGGTCAATCATTTTGTCCTTGTACTGTGGTATCATTCTGGGTGATGGCAGGATGCTACTCAGGGCTAGGGTCATACCTGCCAGGGCTAAAAGATTGGAGAGCTCCTCCATGTCTCTTTTCATGTAGTCCAGGGAGGTATGTCTCAGGTCATTCACACCAACATGGACAATGACTGAGTCATATTTGTATTTGTTGTGGATTGACCTGAGTGCATGCATTATGTGGCAGATCCTGGCACCCAACAGGCAGCTGACAGTAACTTTCTCCTTGTTTAGCCTGGTGAGTGGAACATCAGACTGCCTGACTATAGCATCACCTATGACTAAAGTGTTGGGTACATTATGCCTTATGGACTGTAGTTGAGTGGCACACTGAGTTTGTGGGCTATGTGTCATTTGGGTTGTGTTGGATGGTAGAGGTTGCTTGCATTTCTGCTTTGGAGGTCTTGGTTGTTTGGGCAGATTTTTATTGAGAGCCTCTGTGAATGTAGGCGTGTGTTTTGTGCTTCTATGTGTGTGTTTTGGTGGTGTAAGTTTTGAGGGACTATGTAATGAATGTTGGATGTCATGCAAGTGTTTACCTTCCCCTCTAGACTGACTAGTCCAGTCTTTGGTGAAGAGAGCTTTGCGTCCAGTTTGGCTATATAAGTGCATCTCTCACAGGTTGTAGTGTTGGGTTGTAGGAGGAGAGGTTGTCTGTGTACATGAGGCAATTGCTGCATTGCCCCAAGATGCCCAGATTCATCAAGTAGACAGGAGAAAACACAGGGAGCTGACCTTTGGACATGCCTGGATAGGTGCTTATTTATTAAGTACTAAAAATTGTTTTCCTCTAGACAAGTGAGGAAAGTTGAGTGCTGTAGTAATTTGTAGCTTATTTAGTGCTTACAACGAGTTCTGAACATGTGCTGAGCTAAAAGAAACAGATTTTCGTGATAAAACTAAAAAGTTGGCTAGTTACAAGGTAAAATTTGGGGAGCAGACTTTATGGCACCAGGAATAGTTTAACCCTAGTTAAGCAGGTGGGGGTGGGGGCACAGGAGCTTACAAACAGTCTTGGATACAGCAAATCTGCATCTGGACTAGACTTGTTACAGGAAAGGGGGGAAACAAGCTTAGATTTTTTTTTCAGTAAAGTGGAAATGGAAAAAGCGGGAACAGAAGTTAATTCAAGGTTAAGAATCTGAGTGGGTTGGCCTTCACAAATGTTCTCTAGTAGATTGAATTAACTAATGACACTAGACTGGGAGGAGTGTCACAGATCAAATATACAGTATGGGCGGGCAACTGCAAAGCCGCCAAGTATAAGAACACCACAACAATAAGGAGGGTGGGAAACTTTTACAGCTCCTAGTTGTAGACACTAAATGAAAGTTTTAAACAGATCAAGGAGTAAGCATACTCTAGAGAATGATTTTAACTGCAAACAGACTAGACTAGAACACAGAAACCTCAGAAAATCAAAAATGCACAGTAAAACACGGATAGAGCACTCCCAAACATAAAATACAACTCTCAGAATGAAAAAAGCAGTTTACATTTATGTAATTCAGTAAACATGCAATTAGAGTAATGCAGCAGTATCTAGCAATGAAAAATACAGTTAAAAACAGTATAAAACAGTACATAAATGCAGTGAAACAGTAAAAAAAAACTTTATAACAGTGCAAAATGTAATAGATTAACTGTATAGCACAATTATAAGCGTTTCAGAAGTGCAATTCAATGAAATAAGTGTAAGAAATAACTTATCCTGCTCTTGGAATCTAGGAATTTCTGCTTAGTTTCAGTAATAAATTATCATCCACAGCCTGATAAATACAAGCACAACCTTTTCCAGACACAGGATTTATATACCAGTAAGGATGGAAGAGTTAGAACATCAAATTACTACTCAGTCCTATTAGCCCTTGCTATTACCCAATCACTCCTGCTACAGAAGGTCAGCAAACCCTGTTACTCTCAATAATAATGAAGACAGGCTATCAGCAGAAAATGGCTGCCGGAAACAAAGGAAACTCAACAAACAAAACTACCAGACCTGGACAACAGCAGGCCTCTATCAAGATTATGGCAGCTGAGCAGAACACAGAAACCTCACTTTAAATGCATAGAAAAAACACTCACAAAGAGAAAATACAAGTCTTCAGTATGAAAAAGCAGTTTACAATTTAGTAATTAAATAAAAATGCATGGGAGTCATGACTCATGGAAGGGGACTATAACTGGCTATAACTTGAATGGGGGTCTTGCCCACCATAACCTGGAATTGGAGTTACTTTGTGATGTTGTCCAATCTAACTAGATGGGAGGTAAAGTTATCTCTAATGCAGATAAAAACACTGACCCCTCGGGTTTTCATATGTTCATTTTACGGTCTAAAGTTGTGGAAGGCATTATAGCCTTACAAGGCTGGGGTAATCTCTGAGGCCTTGAAGAAGGTGTCTGTGACTGCACAGACATCTACATCTTCTAGTGATATAAAGTGTTTCCAGGGAGTGCAGTTTTTGGTTTAAGCACCTAGCATTAAGCAACATGACCCTTATTTTGTTCTGGTTTGCTAATTTTCACATCGGTAATGTTTTCAAGACCTTGCCTAAAAAGGCAGTATGGGGGAGGCAAGTGCCTTTACCAGCTTCTAAAAGCCTAGAGGTCCCAGGTGCAAACTGTCTTTGCAAAGCAGCGAAGTTTGCTGACCATGGCTTCCCAGGCTGACAGGAACTGGAGAACTGGATCTCTTTTGAATGACATCAAAAACTAAACCAACTACTGAAATCAATAATTTTTTTGTTTATACAGTGGCATTATTCTGGGAGAGGGTAGTTTGCTGCTTGAAGCTAGGGATATACCTGCCTGGGGCACATACTCAGAGAGCTCAATCATATCTTCATATAGTCCAGTGAGGTACATCTCAGGTCATTCACACCAGCATGAACTATGACAGATTCATAATAGTACTTGTTGCTGAGATACCTGAGTGAATGTGTGATCTAATGAATCCTGGCACCAGAGAGGTAGATAACCATGACTTTCTCCTTGTCCAACCTGGTGAATGAGACATCTGTGTATTCACTATTGAGTCTCCAATGACAAGAAAATTTGGTTTTTGAGTGTTTCGCCTTATGGGCTTGAAAGGTGAGGCACTAGTGTTGCTATGTGTCATGGGTGCTGTGGGGACTGTAAGAGTTGTAGCAGTCTTATGTTTTGGAGGTCTCTGATGTTTAGGTAAGTTTTTCAAAAGGACCTCTGCACATGTAGATTTTTGCGTTTGATGTGTACTATGTGTATGAGTAATGGTACTATGTACATATGTATTGGTAAGCGGGAGTGTTGACAACCTCTTCTGTGTTACTGTTTTGAGTGCGACAGAGTATGAATTCAAGACTCTTGGTGTAGATACATCTCTCACACTTTGTGCTAGAATGATTTATTAGTAGAAGGTTGTCGGTGTACATGAGGCAATTGCTATACTGTCTCAAGTGCTTGTGATGTCATTACTCAGTTCACAGGTATGCAGTTTAACACTGAGAATGAAGAGTGTGGTGTGATAGTAACTCTGGCTTGTAGCTGTGGGAATGAAGAGTGCATTATAATAGTAACTCTGGCTTGTAGCCATGGTTTTCATTATCTTCATCTCAATTTGCCGGAAGAAAAATGACTTTAGCAGAAGGTCTTTCCGAGACATTTGTACCTAGAGATCCTACTGGGTAACAAGTGAAGGGAAGAAAACAAAGGAAAACTAAAAGACATCCACAAACATAGCTATGTCTTCACCATTCGGTAAATTCCCAAGTAAACTATGAGGTAGGTCTGAAAAAAAATACATAAAGCATACATTAATGCTTTTAAATGGATGCTCAGCACTTTAGGATAATGTTGCTGTTGGAAGAATTGATGGCTTCTGTAAAAAAAAAATACATTTAAGATTTTGGATTGCATTGGAAAATCAAGATCCAAAAAAAAACACATACACATGGACATTATTTTACAGTCAGTTTATTTCTGAACTTTTACAGTTGCTATTAATCAATGGTATAACTCTCAAATGACCAGATTTTTACAGACTGTCTAGATTTTTGCTTTATACTTTTTAGTCTATTCCTCTTAAAATTTGGAGTTATCTGGCAAGTCACTGAGGACTGAAATCACTTAAGAACAATATGCATTTGAGTTTCAGACTTTATATCCTTCAGAAAACACATGATGCCTCAAATTCTGCTATTCTAGCATCTTTCTACATTTATAAGAGCTATATTTAAAATTTGTCCCTATTTTCGGGCTTTCTTCCCCATTATTGTATCATTGTCTAGATTTCCTGCATTAAGAAGATTTGTAATCAAGGGCATTTTGGCATAAGTGGCTTCTGGGAGAAAGAATGTCCTTATCCCTCTTATAGAATACTGCTTTTGAAAATGCATAACATCTTGTGTATAAGCCTTTCAGGTGTATACCAAAACATTAAAATTATAAAGTACACAAATCCATGATTCTTTCACTTTCTTTTCTTTTCAACCCCTCCCCCAGACTCTTTAACCTTACCTTCCTTCCTGTGGTGCCATCTTTAAAATCCTTCTAGCTTTCTGTGCAGTCAACATAGAAGCTTCTACTCTCCCCTGCCTGTATGCTCTCTGGCTTTAGAAGGTGCTGTGTACAACATGCTGTTTTATTTATTGCCATTTACACTGCTACTAAGCACGACAGTGCAGAGTTAACTGTGCATGCTAAAAGTTGCTTTATCTGTACAAACTACTGCATTTTACTTCTAGTACTACATTACAGTTTAAGCAGAATTATCATCTGCTCTGCTTATAGGGCTCAGTTAACTGTGTTTGTTAAAAGTTGCTTTATCTGTACAAGCTATTGCATTTACTCCTAGTGCTCCATTGCAGTTTCTTTTTAAGATTGTTTTCTGTTCTGCTTACAGGGCTTAACTGTGTTTGCTAATGTTTGCTACTTCTGTACAACCTACTGCATTTACTTTTAGTGCTCTGCTTTCATGACTTAGTCAACTGGGAATACTGTTATTGCTACACTGGTTACTTCTTGTCTGTATTATACCTCACTTAATTTTCTGTTTTTCTAGGGTTTTGCTAGGTCCGGTCTGTCATGTGTCTTTTCTTACTTTCCTGGTGTACCTTTTTGTATGTGTTTTCCCTTATGTCTTGCAGCTTCTCCCAAAGGGTTAAACATTCTGTGGTCATCCCCTGTCCAACAGACTCGCCCAGCACAATACCTTATGAAAGAGTGTAAATCTGCTTCAGTTACCTGCCTGAAACAGCTCCAAAACCAAACTAAAAAGCACAGCTTTCTAAACTGTAGGTGTTCCTTCTATTGTTATTTATCCACACTCCAAATCTGTTTTTAAAACTATCTGCTTTTAAAAAAGTAAACTGCTCCTTGTTTAAAGTATTACTACAAGGCAGATGAGCATTCACACAAGTTATTTTTTTCTGGCTGTAGTAACTTGCTTTGGCCACAAGGCAGCAACACAATGCCAGTAGTCTACCACTGCACTACAAGGAAGCAGATATACTGAACTTACCCCAATTTGGCTATTTTCCCTGCTATCCATGATTAGAGCTCACTGATTGTCTCTGTAGTCTCGTGGTGGCTGAGCTCCACTCCGTCCGCCTCATTACAGTCGCCTCAATCCACTCCCTTACCCTGCCCCCAATTCCCACCTGTCCCCACTACTTCTACATTTATTCTAACCCCCAATCACCTGGCCACTCCTTACAGCCACTCACCTGCAACCACCCTAATCACACCCCTAATCTACCACTTGCATCCAAATACCACAAAACCCAAACTATGCAGGCCTTACTTTCATCTCTCCTACTAATCCTCACAACTCTAACTTACATTACATCCTTACACACAAACCCACCATTACCACACACCACCTACCATTCAACAAATACCTTCACACCTGTTATTACACACATAAGCTTTCCTATAGCCTCTCTTTACAACACAATACTATTTTTACGTAACAAGTATGTTTCACTATTCTACACTAGAAAAACATCAAGTAAATGCCACATAGATAATCTACAAACTACCAATCTTCAACTTTCATTAAAGAAATACCTCCTTAACTTGGGGAATATTCACCCAAATCCAGCGTCAAGCAACATTATACCCCCAAACAAGCACACTGCAGATCTACTCATCATCAGTCTTAACTCTCACAGTATATCAAACAAACTTCCTCACTTACATGCATTCATAACTCACTACTCCCCCGACATCCTTACCATAACAGAGAACTGGCTAAAACCCAGCACAGAGAATGAAGAAATTCTGTCTCCAGGATATAATATCCAATGGCTAGATAGAACGGGAAAGAAGGGTGGGGGCATTGCAATTGTCTATAAAAATACAATTTCTCTCCAACCTCTACTAACTCCTGTACCAAAATTTAATACTGCTGAGATCGTAGGCTCTGTCCTACTGTTAAATAAGAAAAAGAACATTGATATTCTCTGCGCATATATCCCTCCAGGTAATAACACTCCAATAATTGAGGAGATTCTACAATGGTCAAAAGATAATCTCCCACAGGAAACTATTTTATTAGGTGACCTAAACACTGACTGGCTAGCCTATAACTCTAAAAACCCCACTAACCACATCAACCTGTATGGATTTTCTCAACTCATTCAAGAACCAACTAGAGTAGACAAAAAATCCCATAAGGAATCTATACTAGACTGGACATTAGTAAATTACCCTGAACATAATTACCAAGTAGGTAGTCTACCTGACGGACTTAGTGACCATCTCCCTGCTTTCATCCTATGAAAAAATACTAACTTTACCCAAGCCTATATTCTATAAACAAGTCAGAAATGATCGTAATATTAACCCTCTAGAACTCACCACTATATTAAAAAAATGTAACTGGGAGCCACTACACAGCCTTGACCTAGACCAAGCAGTGGACTATTTTAATAGTACTCTTATTAACATCCTTGATTTAGTTGCCCCAGTAAGAAAAATTAGAGCTAAGCAACACTATGCTCCTTGGCTTACTAAATCCACTAGAGCCCTATTAAAAACCAGAGACAAGGCATGGAAAACCTGGAAGAAAGATAACACTAGTCTATCCAAACAAAACTATCAACACCTTAGGAATCAGGTCAAAAAACAAAGCTTGATAAACAGAACTACTTTCTAGATATACAAAATAAACACTCCAATAACCCCCAAAAGTTCTGGCATGCAATAAGCTCCCTACTAAAACCTGGTAAAACCTCCACACCAGCTCCCACCTCCACCTCTACAAAAACAGATAGTGATAATAGCTTCCCGATTTAATCACCACTTTACTGAATCCATTAAATCACTATCAACTCAACTTTCCAAAAATAGCTACTCAGCCATACCAACAACTCCTAACAACTCACCTCCCTTTACATTCTCTTCTGTCTCAACCTCAACAATAAAAAAATACCTCTTAAAACTTAAAGCCACTACTCTTGCAGCAGATGGTATACCTGCTCATTTTCTAAAAATGGCTGCTGACTCTATCCTACCCAGTCTCAATCTTAATCAACCGCTCCATACAGGAATCCCACATCCCTCAACTATGGAAAATCTCTTACATTATTCCTCTTCATAAGGGTGGGAATTCCTATGATTTCTCTAACTATCGCCCCATATACATTCTGTCTCCTTTATCAAAGATACTTGAGAAATGCATACTTTTTCAGGTCATGCATTTCCTAGACTCTAACAATCTCTTCTCCTCTACACAACATGGTTTCTGCCAACACCACAGCACATCTGCAGCCGTTCTCTCTTTCACAAACCTGGTTAACCAACATATAAATAACAACAGATTTGTATCTGCTATATTCCTGGACCTCTCTAAAGCATTTGACATGGTTTCCCACTCCATTCTAATAGATACTCTTACCTCTCTATCCTTTTCCCCTAACACTTTGGCATGGTTTAAAAACCATCTATCAGACCGACAACAAGCTGCCCAGTGGCAAGGAGTTATATCATCTTTACTCCCAACTACATCTGATGTACCTCAAGGTTCCATACTCGGTCCACCTCTCTTTTCTATCTTTACCAATAATCTACATGCCTCTACCCTAGAGGCTTCACTCATACAGTATGCCTCAAATCTCACCACCCTACAGCATCTTGCCCAGGAATCTTTTACCTCAGTAGAAAGGTGGATCACAGATATTCAACTTATCTTAAATCCCAACAAAATGAAACTACTTCTATTTACCTCAAACAAATCAAAAACCACTCCACTCCACTCTCCTTCTTCTATCTCCTCCAATAAAGGAACTGTCATTTCACCCTCTCTCCACACCAAGCTGCTTGGCGTCAAAATAGATAACCTACACTTTGACATCCATATCTCTCAAACTATTAAAAAGATACACCAAAAAATGGGGTCCCTATACAGACAAAAAGACATTCTATCAGATCAAGCTTGGGTCACCCTAGCTCAAACCCATCTTCTTTCCACAGTCATGTATGCAGCACCTATTCTCACCTATGTAAGAAAATCTAACCTGGAGAAACTTGAGTCATGTTATAATAAAATCACCAAGTTTGCAAAAGATTCCCTCTTTAAAACACACCATTGTATACCTCTTAGGCAACTTCAGTGGCTTGAGCTCCCACAGTTATTAACCTACCACCAACTAGTCATAGCTTATAAAAACCTAAAATATCCTGAAAAACTCCAGCCCTTGGGAAACTACTGACTAACTACATTCCAAATCGATCACACTGCTCTGCCAACAAATCACTCTTCTCTATCTCCACAGCCAACAACACAGCAGGTAAAGCTCTATTTTCTCACAGTATAGCAAAAGGTTGGAATAATCTCCCTCCCTCTGTGACTTCTGCACCTAATATCAAACAATTCAAAAACTCCCTTAAGGCTCATCTTATTAGCTCTTGGCTATGTCCATGTGTTACGTAATCCTAGTGTATGCTACCACCATCTTTCTCTCTTCTCTTATCAGACCCTCAGTAAAAATGGAAGTAACAAATAGTATCCCTTGACATTTGGAAATGTTGTTGTGATTTCTGTTTGTATATTTTGATGACTAACTTAATGTTCACTTGTATATATTGCTGATATGATCTTTCTTTGTGTACTGTTCTATTATGCACAAAATACTGCTCAATAACAAAGTCTTTACTTTACATTATGTATTATTATCATTTTCTGTTGTATTAATTAAGTGGATCTTTTCTCCCAGGGCCTTCACTGTAAATGGACCTCATCCAGTCGGACCATCCCGGTTAACAAATGTAAAATAAATAAATACATAAAATAAAATAAATGTGTATGTACCTCTTTCTTCTTTCTCTCTCTGTAGTTATATATGTATGAAATACTCATATCGCTGAGTGCACAAGTAGGTGTGAACATGTGCATATGCATGTTTGTGTGTGTGTGTATTTCCATGTGAATATACACTCACAAACACACATGCGCACACACGCATACACACATGTGTGTGTGTGTGTATGTATATATATATATATATATATATATATATATATATATATATATATATATATATGTTTAATCTTTACACCGCCGTGTTTCTAACAAAAAAAGAAAAGGGACCACCCCTCAAATTAAATTGTGGGGGGGGTTATAGGCATGTGTTTGGCAAGGGCATTGTTGAATAGAATACCTCATATTCTCAATATTAAAAGTTTCCACCCATTTAATAGTAGGACACCAATTGCAAGACTCCACGTGTGTGAACTTTTTCTGCCTGGAATGAAATTTGCCTTTATTGCTTTGTAACTTCTATAGACAACATTGGGCCCAGGATTCACTTTCCTAGAAGGAAAGAGTCACTGCTAATAAGTGCCAATTCTTGCAAATAGTGATATATATATATATATATATATATATATATATATATATATATAGATGTATATATACATACACACACATACACACACACACACACACACAGATACACACACATATATATATATATATATATATATATATATATATATATATGCGTATGTATGAGAATCACATTTTTCTGTTTTGATGGAAGCCATGTAGACCAATGAAATATCAGGACTCGCAGTAATCTCTTCAGTGCAATTATATGTGTTTTGAATTATGATCCTTTTTATTAAAAAAGTACACTTACTGTTTTGCCAACAGATAAATTCCTGTCTGCTCCAACAACAGTTTCATTTACTTGAACCAAAATGTCAGTGGAATTCTTATGAATTATGCCTTACAGCAATATTTTTAAAAATTCAAAGAAGAATTTTCAGTCCCAAACAAAAACATAGTTCCAGTTGGACTACTGTGTGATTTGTGTGAAGGTTAAGAAAACACTCTACTTATTCATGAGTTTATTCATTTTTGGTGGCAAAATTTCAGCTTGTCTACATAGTTTCCAAGAACATTTTCTTTGCTCAAACTGAAATAGTTGCTATCAACTGCATTAATGAGCATACAATTGCCTTAAGCCCTTATGTCTATAGTACGCATATTTTTCACTTATAAAAAATCAGAATGAATGAACAAAAACATGTGGTTTGGAAATACTAAGAGAATAACATTGTAGTTGGCAAAAATGGAAGTGCTTTTAGTTCCTCTGAGTTAAAAATTTTAACCTTCAGACAGGATTAACTGCAATTTTACAATTATATCCAGGCCTGCTATATGTTTGCTGAAAGGCTGATTTATAACCTAAATAGAACTTCAAGTCTTCTGGAACATGTTTTTCATCTTCTAAGGCTGTTAAAGTTGTTTCATTATATAGTCAGAGTGCTGTACACATGAATTATGAAAGCCTTTCAGCCCCAAGTGACCGAAGAGGATATGTAGCCGAAACAATACAGTAATGGCCAAATTCATTAGTTTAGAGACATTTGTGGCTGGTAACTTAATAGAAAAATTTTTCATATTTGCAATTTATTTTAACCAGGCATGTTGCTAATGTAATGTTTTGATGTTTTCTTCATACAGTTACTAGTGGGCTGAAGTATAGCTTGGAAAACTGTTGTATCATATATTAATGACTGGACTGATGAACTAAATAATGTTAGGCATAGAACAAATAGAACACATTTAGGAAATGATGCATCTATTTTCTGCAAACGACATTCAACCCCTATGAAACATGATGATGCCCCTGAGAACTATGGAATTGTGGATGCAAGTATTCAGCAATCTGAGGATCCGGTTTGTATAGTAGGAAACAAAAAAAGAAAGAAAGGAAGAAGTTCACAACAAATAACAATGAAGAAAAAGAAACTGACTAATGACTGTAAAGGAAAGAGAATACGTAGTAAAAAGGACTCTGCTTTGTTATGTAACACACTGGTGACAGGGAATAAAGATATCTGTCTATCAGAAAACCCTCAGTCTACAGAAAAGGCATCACCTTTCCAATGGAGAAGGTAGAAAAAAGAGGCAAGGGGCAGGTGAAAAGGAAGAAATCAAAACTGAACGTGGAAGGATTGAAGAACATTACTGTAAGAAAAAAGAAGAGAAATACAGATGTTGACTACATGGCTCAAGCTGTGGATTTACAGTGCCAACTGGATGAGAATTTAATATGCAATGAAAACAGTGGAATTATTAAGACTAATAGTGATGAAGATCTATCCTTCATAATAATTGATAGAGCAGAAATGACTGTATTAGAAGGTAAAGATTCTTCAGAGATGGTCAGTAAAGATATTCTTGTAAATGGAGATTCATTTATTAGAGGAACTGATACTTATATCTGCAAAGATGATAATGAACATCGAGTAGTGTTATGCTTGCCAGGAGCAAAAATAGAAGATGTGAAACAAACCTTGGAACACCTTAATGTAAAGAAGTATGGATCTGTTTTTATTCATGTTGGTACAAATGATGTCACCAACAAAGATTCTCTGATTGTTAGTCAGTAACTGACAGCCCTCCTAGATAGTACAGCTTGTACTGGTGTTAGGACATATTTTTTCACAAATCACCTATAGAAAGGATAGTCAGGTCACTGTAAATGAAAATATTTTTTGGATAAACACTTACATGGAAAAATGTTGTTTTAAAAAATGGAAATGTATAGAGCATCCAAGCCTTCTTTTGGGCACACATGTTTTCATACAGGATGGTGTGCATTTGTCTAGATCAGGGAAGAGAATTTTTGCAGCAGATATTTTGCAATATTTGACAAACACTAGCCATGATTTTTGCCAGGTCAAAAATGTAACAGTTCACAGATAGCAACATTTGATGCATCTCTGATGGTTGTTAATGCTAGGAGCATTAATAATAAAGTGTTTTTATTAGAAATTTTGCTACGTTCCTGCAAGATTGATGTTGTTATAGTTTGTGAAACATGGTTAAAGAACAATGACTGGAAACCAGTTCTGTCAGGGTATAAATGTTTTTACTGTAACAGAGATTCTAACAAAAAATCAGGAGGAGGTGTTATAATAGGCTATAAAGATAGCTATGAGATTTGTGATTATTACATGTTCAATGATAATACCAATACTATAGACTGTGTAACTGTGACAATAAAGACAAGCCTGGAATATATAGCAATTGTTGGAGTGTACAGACCACCAAAGTCAAGTGCAGATGACCTAGAGGAATTCATAACTTTCTTGCATGAAACACAGGAGGGAAGAATAATATTAGCTGGGGGCTTATATTTACACAGAAACAGACTGGAATAATATTGATTCAACAATGTTAGTAAAGAAACTATTCACATAGTATATTCAGAAACAACAAATGCTTCAGATAGTAAAAAAAACTACCACAGGACGGAATATACTAGATATTGTTTGTGTTCCTAAAGAAATTACTGTAACTTCAAGTCAAGTTTTACCACCATTGATGTTCAGTGATCATGGGGTCATAAGAGTTAATTTGCTGCTAGATAATTCTGCCAAACTGAAATCTAAGCCAATGCACAGAAGGTTAATTACAGATTATAGGGAAGCATAAAAGTTGCTATATAAAACTAACTGGAGTGAGGTGTTCAGTGGAAAAACTACAGATGGAATGTGGAAAGATTTGAAAGAAAAATTGTTTGAGTGCAAAAAGTCAAAAAAATGTTTAACATCAGGATCTAGGCACGTAACATCAGGGGGTATATTTCCATAAGAACAAGATACCCAATTAAGGTGAGACGCAAAAAATATAAAAAATGAAAGAGAGGTCGAACTACAACTTTGAAAACTGAAATAAATGAGCTGGACAAACAGATTAAGCATAGTATTAGACATGATCAAGAAAAATTTGAAGAAAATTTATATAAAGATATTGAGCATAATAGGAAAACTTTTTATAGATACAGAAGATGTGGAAGGAGTAAAGATACACAAATTGATAAACTGTGTGCAGGTTCTAAAATTTATTCTCAGACACAACAGATTATAGATATATTTACAAAATCTTATGCAAAACAGTTTGGCTCCACAAAAGGGGTGGTAAGTTGACCTAGTGACATCCAGGTAACCCTAGATACTGGAATTAAATTAGATTATATTGAAAAAGAACTGTGCAAACTGGATCCAAACAAAGTGCAGGGAGGAGACAAAATAAGTAACAATGATTTGAGAACACTTAAGCAAGAACTTACACTGCCATTACATCTATTATTCACTAGGTCATATAAATATGGGGAGATTCCTCAAGATTGGAGACATGCACTTATTAAACCTGTCTTTAAGGGAAAGGGGAGTAGGACAAACCCAGAGCCATATAGACCCTTAAGTCTACTTTCATGTTGTGGAAAAATAATGGAGAAGGTAATACTGGATAAGTTATTGTCAGAACTGGATAGGCTGGGACTTGAAATCATATATCAGCATGCATATGTTGAAAATAGATCTATCACCACTTGTAACATGATGTTCTATAACAATATAATAACAGCTATGAATGAAAAATTGCGCTGTGATGTGATTTATATAGATTTAAATTCAGCATTTGACAGGGTCATGCACAAAACAATGATCAATAAATTAGTACAACTATGTATTGATGTACTATTGACAAGATGGATAGCTGCATGGCTTGCAAATAGGACATGGCAAGTATCACACACCAACTGGGCAGGTGAAATCTTTGGTTACAGTCAAGGTGTCCCACAGGGCTCTGTACTAGTCCCTTGCTTGTTTAGATTGTATCTTTCAGACCTTACTTTTTCATCTGCGGTGCTCTACAGTGCATATGCTGATGACCTGAAATTGGGTAAACTGATTACAAGTGTTACAGATAAGGCATGTCTGCAAAATAATTTGACTAAATTGACCATTTGGGCACAGGAGAATAATATGTTGATAAATACATCAAAAACTAAGCATATGAGATTTGGGAGACATAAACTGAAAGGTGAATATTTAATACAGCACACAGTGATTGCAACTGCAGACTCATTTAAGGACCTGGGTATATGGGTAGATTCAGCTATGAGTTTTTCTAATCCTATCAACCAATTGGCTAATGATAGTTATAGAACTATAGGTTGTATAAAAAGATTTATAAAGTCTAGGAAATCAAACGTAATGAAGTCATTGTTTGTTAGTTACATTAGATCCAAACTTGAGTATGGAATAACAATATGGAAACCCTTTAGGAAAACAAGCATGAATAAACTGGAAAGAGTACAGCAGAAATATACTAAGGGCATCCATGGATATGAAAATCTAAGTTATTATGAAAGACTAAAATATCTGAGCTTGTACAGTGTCTCTTACAGATATTTAAGATGAGATCTTATCCAGGTATATAAGGCATTTAGGGACAACTACCTCTGGGAATGTTTGGGGTTATCAAAACATACTAGAGAATCGTCGGATAACTTATGTAGAATATTCTATAGGGATAAGAAGTGTACTAATTGGTTCTCTGACAGAGTAGCTGATGCTTGGAACAGACTACCAAATTACATTAAAGCAAGTACTAGTTTAGGTATTTTTAAGAACAGCCTGGACATTTATTATGGGAACAAGTGTTTTAGCATAATGGCAAGCTAGAAGGGCTTTAATGCCCATGCTTGAAACATTTGTATGTATGTATGTATGTATGTATGTATGCATGTATGCATGTATAGGATGTAATCACATAGAATGGAGTGACTTTTACTGCACCATTCTTACCTATATGTCATGGCATGTAACTTATCACCAGCTGTCTATATATATTCATATCTGCATATCATGGCATGTAACTTATGACCAGCTGTCTATTTTGCTGTAATTCAATCTTCAGATACTTTTGAATGCATTTATTGCATTACTTTTTTCAGCCATGCATCATTCCACAAAGACAATGTGCATGGTGCGACTGAATCCCATATACTATACATTTAGGAGTGGTCACTGGAATGATAAAAAAACTCTTATTGTTTAGCAGATTTCATATCCCATAATGGTAACTATGACTACAGTTATGGTGTCCACTCAAAGGATTAATTCATCCATTTATTGGTTGTTAACTGGGGAAGAGAGTTGAGGAAAACTGGCACCTTACCACTCAAAACTACTCAAAAGGCTTTAAAAAAGCATACATAATAACACATAAAGATATTACATGCATAAGTATAATTACAGGACTTGTTCATTAAGCCATTTAATAACATGGAAAACACAGGAATCACTGCAGTGTTCTCATTAAGTAATGTAGAAAGAAATGGAAATATTTATGAATGTGCACAGCACAGAGGATTATGACTGGGTCTCCAGTTGTGACCAGCTTGTGTTTAGGAGATGGATGACAAAATATTTACCCCGGGAGCAAAACCTGAGAGGTGAATTTGACATTTATGTCAAGAACACAAAGGGTTATGACTGGTGACTCAATCATACTTCTTGTAGTGCAAGGAGCTTTATCTCCTTCATGTATTACAAGTTACAACCCCCCCCCCCCAGAAAATATAGAAACATAAAGCTAGTAAAACACTTACTGCAGTGAAATAGACAGCAGTCAGAAATAAAGTGCCCTTCCATAGAACTAATAGCTTTAAAATCTGTTAGGCACTTCAGTCTGCCACATTTTCTTTTTATGATTGTGGCAGAGTAAAGATCTAACAGCTTTTAAAGCTGTTTTACCTTCTGATGTTGTTCTTTGCCAGCCAGCACTATCTGTATGAGATCCAGTGTTAACAGTGTTTATGTGTGTTTAACAAGCTTGATAATGACACCTGTTAAGATCAGGTCTTGAACCATGGAAATGTTTCACAAGTTTATCTTTTTTCTGATTCTGCAGCAAAATCAGAATGTTGCCTGCACTGCAAAGCTATTATAAACCCTGTGGTCATGAGGCAAAATAGTATACTAATAAGAGCAAAACTGAAAATTTATGAAATTGTTAAAATATTATAGAGTAGATACCAATATAACTTGTTACAACCAGACCACTTTTTGGTATAGAAGACAAGTGCACTGATCATTGTGCATGATAAGTTAACAGCAGAGCACCTGCTTTTTTCTGATGTTAAACCCAAAACAAAGAAAGGGAACCACAGGAAACATGTTTTGCTACCACAGATACAGGAAGCATGACAGTTAATAAGCAGAATACTGATCCTGGATAACAGAAGACTGGTTAAATTCCCAAAGTCAGAAGGAGAGCAGTTAAAAAATGCAACATTTCTAGCTCCAGGCTAAACTGAGTCTTTGGGTATATAACAGTGCTGAGGGGTGCAACCCTTTATCAGGTGCTTGAATTTTTGTTCCACTACAGGTATTATAGTACAGCATATACATGTATATATATATATATTTTTATTTTGGGGAGGTGGGGGCACTGTTGAGTTGCTTGACTTCAGAAGAAATTTTAGAAGGAATTCTCACCTGCCTGAGTTGGTGGTAGCTCAGGTAAATATTGATGACCCCATGTTATTGACTTTTTAAAAATGTTTATCTTATAAGCTCTCCATGTTGGCATTAACCAGAGTATTAACTCAAACATTTCCATACATTTCCAAAATTCTCTTAATCTGTGTACTTCATATAGTCATCTATTTTAATGTCTTTATTTTTTCTTGTGATTTATATTCTCATGCACTGTTTAGGGACCAAAGTCTCACAAATATCCTTGCCTTCTTTTAAATGTCTTTATTATCTCTCTTTTACATCACCCCCCCATTCTGTTACCCACAGGATTAACTCTTTTTCCAAATTTACTTTGCAGGTGTCAGATCGGTGCAGGTATCTAGTGCTGTTCTACAAAGAAGACGCACACAAATGAAACAGAGCACACCTATTGTTTACATTTTAAGCAATTTCACATACTGCAACTAGAAGGTCAGATTGTTTTTCATGTAACATAAAAAGGTGGAAAAGACAAAATGCCCTTGAGAGAAACAGTGCTTCAGCTTCCTGTAGGAAGAGCTAACCAGAAACAAGAAAAGTAGCAGTTAATGCCAAAGTTGCATAAACAAATGACTCCCGTAAGAATTTAAAGTGAGATTCGGGTAATACGGTTTATTGAGCACTTTTATCAAGAAGAATTTGTTAACATTTTAGTTTAATAAATAGTGATATAATGTTCACAGAATTAATAACTATGAAAACTAAATGTTAAAATCTGACCCAATGGTACTATTATGTGTCCTGAACATGTCAGAAGAGTTCACAGAGATCTGTATACAATATTAAGCAGAGCTAATAATTTAAAATATTTTGACAGTATATATTATTATGTACCTGTATCAAGTTTATATTTAATAGACTTGCTTTTGTTTGCAAACTCTTCTGACCCAAAAACTGTCATTTTCACTAACTATAGTCTGGACTGCATTTGAATTCAATGTTTCAGCTTAGATACAGTCGTTTCAATTTTATACTGTTTTTTACCCCAAATGCAAATCTTTTTAAATCATTTTAACATCTATACTTTCTTGTAAGATATGATCAATTATCTGCAGCATGCTTTCTTGTGCCTGTAGCCACATTGCAGGAATTAGGTGAGGTTCCCAATTGCTTATTTATTAACAGTTACAATCTTGCAATTTCAGGTAGCATCCTTACCATCATTGTTATTTTTATTTTGTAGTCACACCAAAATATATTGTTCCTCATTTTCAGTCACAGCTTTCATTTGGCACATTTCCAGCTCCTCAGTCATATTTTAAGCTGAAGCTTTGAAAGCTTACTAACTACACACATCTAGTGCTTTACAGTTCTTATGTCTGCTTCTTTTATTAGGCTGCCTCTGACATGATCAGTTTTGTTAGTATACATCATTCTTTACCTTATCAGTGAATTGTGCAAATCTTTGTCTCTGTGTTTCATCTCAATCATTAAACATCTATTGACTCATAAAGCCCTCAATGTCTATTAAAAAATAAATGTCTTTACAAATGGAAGATTCTTATTAGGCTTGCAGTGCTCTTAAGATCTTTCTCTTAGGACTGCCAACTTGTTTTTCTTTCTCTTTAAAGCTAGAACTTGCAAATGCATTTATTTCTTCCTTGCTTGTGGTATGCAGAACCTTTTCTGTATTCTCTCTAATTTTACTCACAGTTAGTTGCAACATGAATTGTATCTAGGGACTCCAGATTTTCATACACATTTATATGTAGCTTCAGAAATGCTGGCAATTGAAGACAAGATTTTCTAAGCAAAAAAAAAAAATGGTGCTTTAAATAATTATATACAGAAACAGGGAATTAAAAAAATACATTTACTGTATGCAAGATGGGAAAGGAAGAACAGTTATAAAACTACTGAGTGCAACAATAGAAATAAAAAA
>NC_056732.1:250766076-250768576 GCF_019279795.1 Protopterus annectens
AGTTTATTTATTGTGTCTGTAAAGCAGAGGAGGGCTATAGTGGTGTTATGGCAGGTCCTAAACGGTGTTGAATGGGGGATAGGATATTGTTGTCTAGGAAGTATTTTAGTACCTGGGTATGAATGCATTTTTCTATTATTTTGGCCAGGGGGGAGAGTACTACAATGGATCTATAGTTATTAAGTTCAGTAGAGGTCCCTCCTTTGTGTATACAAGTAACATGGGATATTTTTCAGAATCTGGGAACATAGTTTTCAGCAATAGATCTGTTTATCAGAGTGGAGATTGTGATAGCAATAGCATCTTCTGTGAGTTTCAAGAAGTAGCTAGGGAGTAGGTCAGCTGTGGTTGATGAGGTTTTTAGTTTAAAGAGCATACTTTTAATAGAGCTGGTGGGCACTGTTTTGACAGTAAAGCATGTATTAGTATTATTTGAGGTGGGAGGGATAGTGATGTTGGAATTGTACTGTGATACTAGGGATAAAATTGAGTTCACAAAGTGGGAGCTGAATTGTGTTGCAATGGGAACTTTAGTATCAGAGGTGTTCGGTTTGAGGCTATCTGTTTGGGTTGGTTTTAGCAACTGGTTTACACTTTTCCAAAATTTTGGAAGATTGTGCTGGTATTTAGTTTTCAACGTAGTATAATAAGATGTTTTTGTCCTGCCTAATGCATTTTTTTGCACGGTTATGCATTTCTTGGTAATTAGTATGGCTATGTATCTCTTTACTTGAGGATTTGTTTGGTTTCTTTGTTGAGCCAGGGATTTTGAATGATTCTTACGTTGACCTTGCATGGTGAAGCAACAGTGTCTAGCTGTTGTAAAAATGTTTTATTGAGTTAGACAATTGCCTGGTCCAAGAGGAAGGGTTTTTAGAGGGGTCCAGTCACAGCTGTAAAGTTTTGAGGATCTATAGGCAATGGTTTTGCATTGGCTTGTTCTACTGTGTATTAGGTATATTAGGTTGCAGTTGCTTAGGCTATCTGGGGGACTGCCTGTGTGGGGATACAGTGTGGGTTGTTAGTTAGGGCCAGTCTAAGATGGATTCCCTTTTATAGTTTTTATAACATCTAGTGGGAAACTGGATTAGCTGCTTGTAGCCATGCAGATTTATTAGATTACTTGGTGTGTCTGATATACAGGTATATGAGTCTAGGTTGAAATCACCCAGAATGAGAGTTTCTTGAAAGTATTTAGTAGAGCACCAGGATAAGAGATCTTCAATGCTAGCAGGAGTATTACCAGGTGGGATATAGATGCCAATGATGGTGATGCATTTTTTGTGGTTTAGTTGGAGTTGTGAGATAACTATGTCCCATTTACTGGGAGACGGTAGGTGTTGGGAATGTTGAGTTAAGTTGGTCTTATACAATATGGCAGTTCCACCTCCTTTATGAATGGGTCTGTCTTGCCTAATAATGTTATAGCTGGCTGGGAGAACTTCAGAGTTAGATATGTTTTTATTTACCCAGGTTACTGTTATAACAACTATATCAAAAGCATAGTGTGCTATTGTAGCGTGGAGTTCAGGTATTTTATTTTTAATACTCCTAATATTGATATTTAGTATTAAGAGATGGTTATTGCTGCATTTGTTGGTCGCTTGACCAGGGATGAAGGTAATGGGGCAGTATAGCCCGATGATTGTGTTAAAGTCGTTGTGTTAGACATGGTGTGTTTTGGCCTGGGTTGGGGTGGATGCCCTCATTTATGGTAAGCCTGGTATTGAAACTGTGGTACAGATGCTTGAGTTTGGAGATGGGCATGAGAAAGTGTTGTGTGTTACTGGAGTGGGAATGAATGCATATATGTTTTGTTTTGCAATGATCAGTTGTGTTATTCCTGAAAATATGTGGACAGATATTATAGTAGTGTGTGGTGTCTGCATGTGGGAGTGCATACAATTGTGTTGGGCTACTAAGTTTAGTAATATTGAGAGACTGATAATTTGTGGAGTTATATAGGATTATGAGAAGGCAGAGTAGACCTAGTTGCAGGATAGCCATGGTTATGTAAGCGAGAGGTGGTTCTAGGTGGAGCTGTGGCTAGGAAATGGAAAGATGCATTATATGTGAATGAACGAGTAGTGTGGGGTGATGTAAAATGATTTGAGGGAGTGTGAGTAGTGGAGATGCTGTGGGGTGGAGCAGTGGGTATGGAGTGATGTAAAGTGAATTGAGGGAGTGTGAGTGGTGGAGATGATGTGGGGTGGAGCAGTGGGTGTGGGGTGATGTAAAATGATTTGAGGGAATGTGAGTGGTGGAGATGCTGTGGGGTGGAGCACTGGGTGTGGGGTGATGTAAAATAACTTGAGGTAATGTGAGTGGTGGAGATGATGAGGGGTGAAGCAGTGGGTGTGATTGGGATACTATAAATCTAGAGGTACTGGGGCAGGTGGAAACTGGGGCAGGGTAGGGGAGCAGAGTGACCCTGAGCATTAGCAAGGGTGAATGGGGCAGGGCCAAACCCACTAGGACAGAAATAATGGGCAGCAAAAAC